>NC_134040.1:22598046-22898046 GCF_965140245.1 Athene noctua | reverse complement strand
CTGACAACAACAACAACAACACATAACAGAGTAGGACTGTGAAAAGCATTACCACATCCTAAGAACACCTTCTCCCATCCCTGCCTTCTTCCTGGGCTCAGCTTTGCTCCAATATCTCTACCTCCCTCCCCAGAAATGCAGGGGGAAGGAAATGGGGGTGTGGGGGAGATATCGTCCTGTCAGCCTTACACAGCCTCTGAGAAGCAGTTAGGCTTTGATGAAAAACAAGCCTTGAAAGATAGATAAGAAACTGCTGGGTTGTGCCAAGGTGGCAGGAAAAACAACAGACAGCTGCAACACTGAACTGTGGAAAAGTGCTGAACTGTGAGAAGTTACAGCCGTGTGAACAGCGCGTGAACGAGAAGGTGATTGGTCTGTACAGCGCGTGTTAGAGTGGTCTTATGCTGATAGGAGAAAAGGTTGATAGCTGTCTAATTGCTGGTTTGCTAATTATGAAGAGCTTTGGCGAGAGCATAAGTATGTGCTATTGTAATAATAAAGGGTCTTTCCTTCTGCACTTCCATGGAGAGTCTGTGCCTCAGTGGCCACAGGGGGGTGCAGTCAGTCCTGCCACTCCTTCCACCTAGGGGTAGGGGGTACTTCTGGCATTTCTTCCCTGTTCCAGCACGGTCCCCCTCTCACAGGAGACAGTCCACCACAAACTCTCTCCCACATGGGTCACTCCCACAGGTGCATGTGCCATCCCCGCATGTTGCAAACCTCCCAGCACTGAACTACAATAGCAGGGCCCTCTTCTCATGGGGTTCCAGCCTTCTTCGGGCAGTCACCTGGCAGGGCATGGGACTCCCACAGGCCACAAATCGGCATCTGCTCCACCACAGACCTCCATGGGTGGCAGTGGGGGGTGGCCCTGCCTTCTCACCACGGGATACAGGGGAGTCTCTGCTCTGGCGCACACCCTCCTTCTCCTTTCTTCCACTGACCTTGCTGTTTGCACAGATGTTTTCCTCACAACTCCTCCTCACAGCTCCCACAATTTCTCCCAGATTCCCCTTCTTAAATATGTTACAGTAGAGGCACATCTAACTGGCCCGGCCTTGGTGCAAAGACAGGTCTGAGCTGGATCCAGGGGGAGCTTCAAGAAACTTATCTCAGGGGGCCACCGCTGTAGTAGCCCCCTCCCCTGCTACCAAAGAACCCTGCCACTCACTCAAACATGCACCCACGTACAGAGTGATGCAACTTAAAATGGAAATTGAAAGAAATAATTAAGTATTTAAAACTATCTGTTCCATTTCCCATTGATTTTTTGAAAATGAGTCCCAGCTAGATCACAAGCATAGAACATCTGGTTATTATATCTGCAGTAACTACAAGAATGATAGTAATGTTATTTAAAATAAGTTTTGGAAAGAACTAGCAAAGATTTAGGACCATCCTGTTACCATTCCCATATTCTTTTAAGGATATATGTCTTACCTAGACGGCATATAAAGAATACCTGTGACAGATGAATAGTTGGACTGGTTTACAGCTAATTTTGAAAATCGCTTAGAATATTATTTATCCTCCAAAATAAATTCGATGTGCCTTTACTAAATTACTAATAATGAGTATTTAAACAGATCCAGGTGTTTATCTTACTTTTTTTCTTCAGTACTGTACTGAGTAGGAATTACCTGACACAAAACTAACACACACAGTATTTAGTTCAGTAGAGCCAATTCAGCCCATTCCACAGAATATCAATGAGTATGATATAATGCTGATGAAACTCTTTCTTAAAGAATAATGTGCATATTAATTGTTATTCTGCACCATTTATTACACTTCTGCTTCCAGTACAAATGTCAGAATCCTGACTTCTATATTGCATTCTGAGACCCAGATCTTCTCAGGCAAATGCACTGCAAATTTTGAATGCATCATGCCTTGTGGAATAACATCATGGCCTGTGCTTTTCGGATAAAAAGAAACAGACCTTGGCCATAATACATGTTTGTTACCTGCATAGTTAAGGAACACTGTATTTGTTTAATTTAATGTACTTTAAGAACAGAAGAAATTGAATATCCACACTGGTTCACTGTCTCCTTTCTGACATGTCATCCTTTTTGATACATAAACCACCATATATTTTAGACAGTATAATCTGAATAAATATAGTGATAGTCAGAACTGTCAGTCATAGAAATACTGAGTTTTATATACTTCAAAAATTGAGACTAGATTAATTATGGCACCTATTTTTTACACCCATCTTAGAGATAAAGATGATGAAAATGTAAAAGTATGGGATTGCTATATAATGCCTCTGAAAAAAAACTGTATGTGTATGCATGTTACTGTTTATGTAACTCATAGTAGTCTTTTAATTGTTACTAACAAGAACATTTAAGTTAAATGAGATGTAATCTCTATCAAGAACATTATAAGCACTAGAATGCTGATACATAATAAATGCTATTTATGGATCAGTTACTATGAATGCGAAAACCCCCTCCATAAACAAGAACTTTCTTCATATACTCTAATATTCATTTAGATCCTATGCTGTAAAATATTTGAGGTTTCAAACAAAACTGCATATTAATGACAAAAACAGGAGGGAAGGAGAATGAATACCAGGATTAATATTTCGAAAAAGTTACTGGTAAAATACTGATTACCTCCTAAATTTATCACAATGCCCCACATAAGGATATTAGCTACACTTTGACAAGAAGAAACATCATTAATTTTGTATTTCCATTGATAAAATTACATCAGTAACATTTCACAGAAAAATGGATATGATAAATATCCAAGTGCTGACAAAATAAGGCACATACCCATAAGGGAGAGGAGAGGGTTATGTTTTGCTTTATTGATTTTCAGTGCACAACATTAACACAGCTCCATCTGCCAGCACTGTGAATTAACATGATAGAGTCGCTTTTACCCAAATAAGTCCATGAGCTGTTCAACTTGTCCATCTCAGCAAAACAGCAACCCTAAGCCTTTACTAGTACCTAGGTAGGAATAGTCTTTACTAGATTCACATTTAGTAAGAATGCAACAGGTCTGATAATTTTTTCTCTGAAAACTATCAAATGTTCTGATAACACCAGATGGAATTATTCTTAATTTCTGATCATGGAGATGATCAGATCACAGAGAAAAGATAAACATTTACACAGAATCACAGAATCATTCAGGTTGGAAAAAAACCTTAGGATCATCGAGTCCAACCATCAGCCCTGCTCTACAAGTTCTCCCCTACACCATAACGCCCAACATCTCATCTAAACGACCCTTAAACATATCCAGGGATGGTGACTCCACCACCTCCCTGGGCAGCCTATTCCACTGTCTGAACACTCTTTCTGTGAAATTTTATTTCCTAATGTGCAGTCTAAACCTCCCCTGTTGCAGTTTAAGGCCATTCCCTCTTGTTCTGTCACTAATCACCTGTGAGAAGAGACCAGCACCAACCTCTCTACAATGTCTTCTCAGGTAGTTGTAGAGAGTGATGAGGTCTCCCCTCAGCCTTCTCCTCCTCAAACTAAACAGTCCCGGCTCCTTCAATCTCTCCTCACAGGATTTATTCTCCAGATTCTTCACCTGATTCATTGCCCTCCTCTGCACTTGCTCCAGCACCTCGAGTTCTCTCTCGTATTGAGGTGCTCCAAACTGGACACAATACTCCAGGTGTGGCCTCACCAGTGCAGAGCACAGGGGGACTATCACCTCCCTACCTCTGCTGGTCACACCATTTCTAATACAAGCCAGGATGCCGTTGGCTTTCTTGGCCTCCTGGGCACACTGCTGGCTCATGT
Source organism: Athene noctua (assembly GCF_965140245.1). Classification (NCBI taxonomy): domain Eukaryota; kingdom Metazoa; phylum Chordata; class Aves; order Strigiformes; family Strigidae; genus Athene; species Athene noctua. Next base: position 22,894,267 of record NC_134040.1, on the reverse strand, counting down.
TCAGCTGCTTGTCAATTAGAACCCCCAGATCCTTCTCTTCCAGTCAGCTCCAGCCACTCCTCCCCAGGCCTGTAGCCATGCAGGGGGCTGTTGTGGCCCAAGTGCAGGACCTGGCACTTGGCCTTGTCGAAGCTCATCCCATTAACGTTGGCCCACTTATCCAATCTATCCAAGTCTCTCTGTAGAGCCTCCCTATCCTCATGCAGATCGACACTCCCGCTTAACTTGGTGTTATCTGCTAATTTACTGACGATACACTCCATTTCCTTATCAAGATCATCAATAAAGATGTTAAACAGAAATGGTCCCAACATCAAGCCCTGAGGAACACCACTTGTGACCAGCTGCCAGCTGGATTCAGCTCCATTGACCACCACTCTCTGGGACCGTCCATCCAGCCAGTGCTTGACCCAGCAGACAGCTCGCTCATCCAGGCCATGGGCAGCCAGTTTTTCTATGAGAATTCTATGGGGAAATGTGTCAAATGTTTTTTGAAAAATCCAGGTAGACAATATCCACAGCATTTCCCTCATCCAATAGTTGAGTCATCTTGCCAAAGAAGGAGATCAGGTTTGTGAGGCAGGACCTGCCTTTCATAAACCCATGCTGACTAGGCCTGATCCCCTGGTTGTCCATTGTATGACTTGTAATAGCACTCAAGATGATCTGCTCCATGACCTTCCCTGGCACTGAGGCCAGACTGATGGGTCTATAGTTTCCTGGATCCTCCTTTCTGCCTCTCTTGTAGATGGGTGTCACATTTGCCACCCTCCAGTCCAATGGGACCTCCCCAGTTAGCCATGACTTCAGGTAAATCATGGAAAGCAGCTTGGCAAGCACATCTGCCAACTCTTTCAGCACCCTTGGGTGTAACCCACCCGGTCCCACAGACTTGTGTGCATCCAAATGGTGCAGCAGGTCTCTGACCACTTCCTCTTTAATTGTGCTGACCTCATTCTGCTTCCCCTCCCCATCTCCCAGCTCATGAGGCTGGGTGACCAGGGAACAGCCCGTTCCACTGCTAAAGACTGCGGCAAAGCAGGCGTTGAGCACCTCAGCCTTTTCCTCATCCTTTGTCACTATGTTTCCCTCTGCACCCAATAAAGGAGGGAGATTTTCCCTAATCCTCCTTTTGTTGTTAACAACTTCATAGAAATATTTTTTATTACCTTTAACAGCTGTAGCCAAGTTGAGCTCTAGATGCTCCTTGGCTCTTCTAATATTTTCCCTGCATAGCTACACTACATCTTTATAGTCTTCATGAGAGACCTGGCCCCTCTTCCAAAGGCAATAGATTCTCCTTTTGTTCTTGAGATCCAGCCAAAGGTCCCTGTTTATCCAGGCTGGTCTCCTTCCCTGCCTGCTTGGTTTTTGGCAGATGGGAACAGCCTGCTCCTGTGCCTTTAAGACTTCTCTCTTGAAGTATGACCAGCCTTCCTGGACTACCACATCCTTCAAGGCAGCCTCCCAAGGGATTTCATTAATCAGTCTTTTGAACAGGTCAAAGTTTGCCCTCCAGAAGTCTAAGGTGGCAGTTTTACTAACCCCTCTCTTTGTTTCTCCAAGGACCGAAAACTCAATCATCTCACGATCACTGCACCCTAGACGGCCTCCAACCTTTACTTCCCCCATAAGCTCTTCCCAGTTCACAAGGAGCAGGTCCAGGAGGGCACCTTCCCCATTCAGTTCACAAACCAGCTGTGTGAGGAAGTTATCTGCCACACATTCCAGGAACCTCCTGGATTGTTCCCTCTCTGCTGTGTTGTGTTCCCAGAAGATATCTGGGAGGTTAAATTCCCCCACAAGAACAACAGCAAGTGACTGCGAGATTTCTCCCAACTGTTTATAGAAAGCTGCATCCACCTCACTGCTTTGGTTGGGGCGTCTATAGCAGACTCCCACAGCAAGATTTGCTTTATTGGCCCTTAACCTAATCCAGACACTCTCAACCCCATTATCACTGTACCTGATTTCTGAGCTCTCACAGAATTCTTTAACATACATTTGCACTATACCTCAAAGGTTAATCACCATTTCTTGCTTGTTTCAATGGTATTTCATAAACCAGATACTTTTATTTTCCATTCATCAGCAGAAAAAAAAATCACTTCAATGCCAAAGACATATATTTCTTTCAGTCTGTACTAAGTGAGCCTTATTCTATGATACAGTGTTTATTTTAGCCTGTATTAATTAACTCTTCCCTATCCAAGCTAGAAAGTAAAATCATCTTATACTTTAAATCCATGAAGAACCTTAATTTCAGAGCTTGGCAGTAGGGACAGACTGTGGATAGACTTGGCGAAAAGCAATATATCCATATAGCTGCATGAGGCTTAATTGTGACACTTTTTCACCATTATGTGAAGGATTTTCCTTTCATTTCCTAAAATTTCTAATTTTGCATTGTATTTCCTTATACTTTATTTATGGATTATATCCTTTCATGGTTTCTGTATAGTGATTGCTATCAACTTTGTAAATACTATCTGTTCAAATCCTGCTGCATTTGCACTATAATGGTGGTGTGGAAGACTGAATCTTTATGTTTAATTGAGAGGTAGGGTTGCAGCCATCAACCCTTTCTTGGCCAGTTACCTCACAACTGATTCTCGATACTAAGTGGATGCACTGAGGTGTAACAAGGAAGAGTCAGCAATATTCTCTTTAATTACTTAGGTCTTGGATAAAAATAGCAAGATTGTGTCAGGCCTTCTTGCTGTCACAACACCTACTTCTCAAAAGAATCAGGTTTTTGAAAATAATTTTAAACAACTCTAAAATGCAATCCAAGAAGCAACTTAATATGTTGAGAAGCATAAAAAATTGGTCCAACCTGAGTACCAAGAAAAAACACGCTACATTGTTTTAAATATTTCTACTAATTCATTCAGCATTAGCTTAGGCACCACCCAAAACCCTGGAAGATCAGGAACTAAGGTTCTTATTTTTCCCTCACTCTCAAATCAGATGACTTCCCACTCTAACAACATGTAATAATTTCGGCTATTCACTAGGATTTAAGTTGGCCAAAGAGCCAAGTCTAGAGATCATCAAGTCCAAGCCCCCTGCTTGAAGTAGGATCACCTGGAGAACTTTGCCCAGGGCTGTAATCAGTCAGGTTTTTAATATCTTCAGGAATGAAGAATCCACAATTTCTCTGAGCCACCTGTTCCACTGTTCTGCCACTCTCATACTAAAGAAGATATTTTTTATGTTTGAATGGAATTTTTTCATTTCAGTTTGTGCCAAAGTATAAAAGCCACTGATGATAAGTCAAACCTAAATCATATTATAATTCCTGTTAGCATCAGAAAGTCAATCAATGTCAAGCTTCTTGTAAGACTAACACAGCGACTCAGAGATATGTATAGAGTAGATCTGAAAAATAGGCAGGAGAGATACATCAACTCATCACACAGATTCAAAGTGTTTCTTAGCACTTGAATTTTGATAAAACATGCCATTATCCTTTTCTTTCTATTCATTCTTAATTGCTGGAAGCTTGTTGGAAGACAAACAAAATATTAATGAACAATTGATATTCTGCAAGAACAGTTCCAACCCACACAACTCTTTTTCACATTCAAATCACATATTTCTACTGTTCTAAATTTCTACCATTGTGGTTAATATAAAATTAACAGGAAATTAAATTAAACATGCATTATTTTTCAATGAGAAGTCTGGAACACACAATTATTATAACAGGGGATGAAAAGAGGAGAAACACACTGATAAGAATAATCAACTTTTTCTTTTCAATTTTACAAAAAGTAGTAACAACCGCAGTTTTGAACAGAAGTTGAATAAAATAACAAATATTCTGATATTACAACTCTGTAGCAGTCATCACCTGGGATGAGCTGTGATTGGCTCAGCTATCAGGTAAGAATTCTACACACAAAAGAAGGACCCTCCACCATTATTGCTATTTATTTTGGTAGCATTTTTATTAATTTTAGTTGAAGTAGTGAGCAGCTCCTGGTCATGAACCAGAAGCATATTTTGTTTATTCTGTATGAATATGAAATACAAATCCACTAGTATATATTTTATATATTTGCTTAAACCTAAGGCTACATGTTGAGATTTGAAATACAGGAATATTTCATAATGTATTTTACACTATGGGCATCTTTACTGTAACATTCAAACACACATTTTTCCTTTTAAGTTCAGTGCTTTTCTCAAATAGCCTCTCTTGCCTGTTATCTAAATTTTCCTTTCTGCATAACAATGACTTCTGAGCAGCCCAAAATCCTTTTCATTCACCTAGCTATGGTCATTAAGTAGATTCCTAATAATTCTCATCTCTTACAAGTAAACAAATAAAAAGCATGCCTATTATTTCCGTGAATATCATCAGAGAAGACATCAATAATATGAAGAACATCCCTTTCTCAAAGATACAATACTCTTCTGTGACATAATCTTCATATCAAAATATAACACAGAAGTTCATTTATAAAAATTAAACAAGAACTACGAGGCTTTTAAACAAAGCCAGTATTCTTAGCATTTCACAAGAGCTCTTCTTGGTAGCTATTGAAAGATAAGCATAAAGAAACCAAGAATAAATGAGAATCTGTAGTAGACATGGTCAAAATAATTCGATTATACTCTTTTGCCTGTTCATAAAATACTTTTGTTATCACTTCAGTATCCCATTGTTTGAGAATTAGAAGAACGAAGAATCTACAACCCTGAAGTACTCTTATTTTTCTACTACAAGAAAGAAATGCATGATGTAGCACTTTGTCCTCCCAAGAATGATTATAATGTGAAATAAGATTTTTATCATATTTCTCTTTATTTTCTTAAAAAAAGCTTGTCCTAAAACTTTCATGTAGATTACACACAACTTCAGTGAATCTAATACTTTTTTCCTGAACTCACTGCATCAGATTTCAGTATTCTACTCCAAATCTTTCTTATAATTTTCATTAAAATCCTCTGCATACTTTTTTTGTTTGACCAAAATCTATTACTAAGGCACTGGAAAAGTATTCATTTAGTTAAATGTCATTCCAGTATCTTATACTACTCACTAATTACACCTTCACAATAGATAACATTCTTCACTTTCAAATTTTTATGTGATTTCTTGAAATATTTGGAGAGTCTGTCTTTCCTGGAGGGGTATGTTTGGGTTTTTTTTCCTTCTGCTTTTCAGCAGAGAATTTGCTGCCCAAATCTAACACAGGAATAGTAGTTGTCCATTAACTCCTGTCTTTCAGCATAAGTATGAGAAATTTTTACCTTTTCTATTTGCTCACTGTTTCATTTATGTTTCTCATTGGCTCAGATATTATTCTCCAAAACAAACAAACAAAACCCTCATTTTCATCCTACCAGCTCAATCACCCAGATATTTGGGTTGAGATCCTCAGCAGCTTCTCTTGAATCTGGAACATTATTATAATAAAATAATTTAATGTGTTGAAAGGAAAAAGAATATAATACTTTACCCTAGGTAACAGGCACTAAAAAGGTCTAAAATGGGAGGTATACATTCATAAGTTTATTTCCAGAGTAATTTACACAAAAATGCCCTTAGAGAAAGGATGAAACCAGAAAGACTGTCAGCACATATGTCTCACAGGCTACAGAATGATGATCCTTTAGTTCTCTGCAGACCAAATGAGTCAAAATGTGATGAGATAGAAAAAAATTAATCCAATTAAGCAATACTCACATATGTACATTGATATCACTTGAGGTTCTGGGACAGCATTTTATTTTATTTATATATATATATATATAAAAATATTTTAGACCTACAGAATAGTTCGCAATAGATATAGTCATATTCTATATGGCATTTTGGGTGAATCTACATTAATGTTTTAGTTCACATAAAGTATGAGCAACCAAAGTTAATCCCCTTATCATCCCAAATAACTGTACTTTGCTATCCTTGGAAGAACTACCTTTAAGCAAATATATTGGACTCTTTTGGGATCCAGTTCAAATGAAGGGTATGATCTAAAAACATGCCTAGATACCTTTAACTAACAGAAGGTCAATTCACAAGATCAGACTAGAGCTAGTCTGCAGTAAATCTCCACAAAATGCGTATATTATGAAAATCAGCCTCAGCACCCACTGTTTCACCATACAGATCAATTCCTCTTGTGCCATTCTATTTGCTAATGTAGGCATAGCCATTTATAAAAATTGCTTTCTCTGTGTTTTGTTTCCCTGCACAAAGAGAGGCTTGTGTCTGCAAAGGGATCTCCCAGAATGCCTCTGAAATCACAGGTCCAGATAGCTAAAGCATATATGAACCTTTCAAATCATCAGGCTTGAACAGTAACAAAACGCTGATGCACAAGAAGTGATGTCTTCTTCTAACTAATGAAAAATATTCCTGCTGCTAAGATTAGACCAAACATTTTTAATATATTGCTAATAGACCACAGCGTTCTGTATAGAACACATTAGATAAACAGGGGAAAGTAAATATAAATAAAGATTTGAATTATTAATGCACACATTGCATCGAAGTGGAACTTTTTGGGTCTTAAGTCTCACCTTTTGATTAACTTTATCTACTGCCATTATTAAAAAAGTTATGAATACTATTGAGAATATGTTCTTTTTAGTAGCTGTTCACAAGGAAAGACTCTAGTTCAATATAAACAGGGAGAATCACAGAATCAAATTTTATGAAAATTCAGCAATAATTCCTGGAAGAATAGGATCAAATTCTAAATTATGTGAGTACATAAATGAGACAATTCTAGTCTAATAGGATAGATATGTAAATAGAAATATTAATGCATTTTGTGAGTGATCAGGATTTTTGCACTGGTCACCAAAATTGTATCGATGATGACATACCTTCCAAAATATGCAGTTGAAATGTTTTCCAAAATCAGGTAATAGACTCAATATTTTATATTATTCTTATGCACCATGTAGTCCTCAATTTTTTTACTGTTCATTTATCTAAATTGTCCAAATTATTCCCTAAATTTAAATATCTTACATTTAAAGGCATACTGATTATTAAAGGGTTGACACATTTTGTATAAATTGGACAAGAAAAACCCAGGCATAAAATCTCAAGTCAACTGAGCTTCTTCACAAGTAGAAGGATGGAACTATAGAAATGTATTGTATCTAGGAAGACATTTAATGGAACGGAAACATTCTTCATTAAATGTTGAGGAATTTAAACTAGCTACGTAAATTTTAGATCACTCAGGTTAGATGAAACAAATGTTATTCTTGGTGAATATGTAGCTACACAAGTTATAGTAATAAACATGCCACAGGCTCAAAATACAAGGCCTTGAAAGGGAAAACAGTTCATTTTGTTCAGAAATTAGATGTTTGAAAATGCATTATAGATTAGATGGGAAAAAAAGAGTCATGAATGAACATAAAAATACAATTCGTTCCATTGCTTCATTTTAATCTGGGTTACATACAATTTCATTGTGACAAATAGACTGTTGGAAGAAATATATTTAAAAGAGGTAATTGAGGTGGAAACTGATAAAAAAGTAATGACAGACAAAATAACAGATGAGATCCATGTCCAGAACGATACTCCAGGCTAATTATCTATACAGTCACCTTGTATAATTAAAACTCATGCCAAAGATGTGGAAGGTTTTCTTCATTTGCTTGTTTTTTCACATTTCATACTGAAACACTGCTGTAAAGTTAGAATATAGTTTTTCTTCCATTGTAGGAAAATGAAAGGCAGTGGTCCACAAAACAACATAGAATTTAATAGCTTTTTAAAAACACTAATTAAAAGGAGATATTTAGCTGACAGTAAATTAATATTTGCAAAATTATGCCAAATAAACAAAAATATATTAAAAAATAGTTACAAAAATTAGAAACCTATCCATATATAGATATTGGTGCTTATTTCCTGTTATAGCCATGTGCAACATCGTGCCTGTTCCTTTAGGTTAAAAGTTACATTGTAATTGTCAGTGATGTCATTTGAAGCAAATTGCCTAAGTGTAAGAGCTGTTGAAATGTGAAAGTATTACTTTACACTTGACTCAGAATGTCAGTAATTATTTGAGAATGTAGTTAACACAGTAAAGGTGCTTTAAATGTACAGCCTCATAAAAAGTACTGGCATATTTATCTGTGGAACTGATTACAACCATCAACTTGTTATACAATTATTACTGAATGAGAGAACAGTGTAATGTCACAGAATAACATGTCTGTTTATTTCTTTTTTTTCCTTCAAAAGTGTAGTGGTGAAATTTTATGGAAATAAATCTTGTGTTTTATAATAGAATAAACCTGGCATGTGTTTGTCAATACATGCTCCAGCCAATTAACACTAAGCATGACTTTTGAAGGAAGCAATGAGATGACTGCCTGGAAAACAACAGTGGAGACTCTGCTAGCTTCTTGGATATGCCTGCTTTTATTATCCTAGGACTTGATTTCCATACGTGCTGTTTCATTTTCATTTTTGCATACCAAATTGAAATCACTCTTATCTTTCACTTCAGATTCAGGTCCCAAAAATGAAAGACAACTGTTAAACACTGTTTAGGAGTGTTTAAGAGAACTAAACCAGTTCAGGACCCAAAAATGAAAAACAACTGTTAAAAGATTTTCATTGTACACTTAACAAAATCATGAAAGAAGTTATGTATCTGAAGAAAAATCTAATTATTATGCATAAAATATAAACAGAAAAGCATGGCTTATAATATAAGTAGTTAATTAAAATGTTCATATTTAAAACTACAGATATATTTTCATAAGTAGAAGCTTACTGTAGATATCTTTTAATAGTCAAGCCATCTGAAGTATTCTGGAACTAAAAAACCCCACCTCCTCAATTAAAAACATGGGTACACATGTAACATTTCACTACCAATTTAACAAAGTTGAAGTGCAAAATTTTAGGTGTAATAGTCATCAATATGCAACAATATGTTAAATATGGAGAAATACTTTCTCGTGTTGATGAATACAGCATGCATTTCAGTGATGAGAACTACAGATTGGTGCAAAGATAACCTTTTAAAAGATTCAGATCATTTGCTCCAGTCCCTTCTAAGTTCTTTTCAGCACATCTCAACTGTGGCAAATATTCATGGATATTTCTTCAGACTACTTTTTTTTCTTGTGAAAAATATGCACAAATTTTTGTTATCAGGAACATATATGTGCTAGAGCTTGTGTTCCTTTAGTCTCTTTAAGGCATTCTGAAAATAAGGTAGCAGAAAGAAAAATACTCTAGGCTTAATAAATGTCTGGTTTTGATTGCTTGTCTCACATAAATACAACAGATAACAAAGGATTTATGATACTTTTTGTTATGTGACTGATGAAGGGTGAGTTCAAATTACAGCTGACTAAACCCTAAACTTCTAGTAGTCACTGCATAGTCATCCCTGTCAATCACATGTTTACAGATATTTTTTGATCATAAGAACATTATCAACATTTCCATGAATACACTGTTTCAAGAAAGTTCTAAACTGTGTTCACAAACTGGAGTTCATGTTTTTATTCCACAGCTATAGACCAGATGGGTAGCTTTCAAGGTCATGAGGAGAAAAGATCCTGATGGATTTCCTGGAAAAAAACAAAGGCCCACAGAAGTGTACTGTGATTGAAAGATGATTAAAGTAGTCCACATTGTCTTTTCAGACAAATTCAGTCTTATTTTGCACTCTCTCAAATATTCATCTAAGAATGTGTTTAATGCTGTGACTAGAATTCAAGACAATCACTCTGATGCTTGTTATCAGTTCCAAAGAAGTTTTAAATAATAAGATATTTTTAAAATGTGCCAATGTGAAATAAATCTTCATCTGTTCTTCTGTCAACAGGTGTCACATAAATAAGTAATGTTTTTGCTTAACCACCTCTCTTTCTCTCCAGTACCAAAGTATGGGAAGTACTAAAATAAAGAAGGTGCTTCGGTCACTTAACGTAATTCTATTCGTTCATTGTACAGTGTCATGCAGAACATTAAATGTAGGTTTTAGGATAATTAGGTGTCACAGAAAAATAGCAACTTGATATTATTTAGTTAAAAGACAATTAAAATAAAATGTGAGGTTTTTTTCATTCTAAACTCTAGTTTTTACAATATTCTCATTCAGAAATAAATTAGGATCACATAATGAAAATATCAGAATTCTCCACCAGAAATGCTCACTAAATAGCATGGCCACTTTCCACAGGATCAGGCTGATCTGCAGGTTCTGATGAACAGCACTGTTAGCCAGTATTGGGACTCTCATACAAAATGGTCATTCTTATGATTCACCAGGGAAAGTACAACTCTTCAATTTTGTCTCTGAATATGACAGAAATAACCTTCCTGGCACAGGAATCTTGGATTAAGTCTCAACCTTGCTTTATATCTACATCACAAATTGTGTTGCCATGCAAAGTCACCTGAGCCAACTAAATTAATGGCACTGGAAGGCTGTTTGTGAGCTTCTTAAGTATTTGGATATCTATTCATACAGCACTGTATAGATGAACATGTGCAATTTCTACTTCGAACTTTGCAACTTTCGGGATTAATTTCACTATTTATTCTTCATTTACTTCATGTGAATGAATAAGATTACAGAGGTCAAATTCTGAGCTGATATAAATCAATGTACTCTTGTTGTTTGACTTTAGGCGTCTGTTTTTTCCCTAGTTATACCAAGATGTTTTGCTTTTTCCAAACAAAACAACATAATGGGCAACAATATTGTCATGGCTGCAGTCTTGGATCTTGATTGGATGAGGCAGCATGCACTTCATAAAGCCAGCTGGCATTAGCAAGAACACTTTCTGGTCAATGCCCTCTAAAAATAAAAAAGTATCAATCTCACCAACAGCAGACCCATATTGCAAAGTCCAGAATTAAATGTAGCTCTCTCATTTGGCTGCTTTTATAGCTGCCACTATGCCATCTGGCCAACAAAATTATTTAGCACTGTATCAGCTTTATGTCTGTTACTTTCAAAGCACAAATATTTACATTTGAGGCTTGTCCAAAAATTCCCCTAGATAAGTGGTAGAAAAAGATGTTTCTCTCTCCAGTTCAGGACAAATAAAGCAGAAATTCTGGGCAGATGTAGGGGAAAGAATCTTTGAGCAGAACTTTCTTCCAAAAAAAATAATTCAAGAACTTTAAAGTGAAAAGGAATTTAATACTTGCAGTACTTTAAGGCAGATTTGAATAAATTGGTTATAATTGATTTTATGCTGGTATCTTCATCTTAAGTGATACTGCTTTCTTGGACTGTTCCATATAATAGGTTATTTGATCAAAATATATGTAAAGCCGTAGTCTGTGTATAACTGAATACATAACTCTTATTCAGAACTGCAAATGGAACAAAATTGAGGGTAGTTAGTTCAAATCCCTAACTTTTTTTTTTTTTTATTTCATGCCTTAAAAGATGAAGTTGTACATTTTTTAAGCATTATGTAAAAGGTAACAGAAAATACAGTTTTCTAATTGTATAATAATTAAGTGGTGTTCATGTAATTACATTTATCACAGCAATCCAGACAGAAGGAAGGAAGCTGAAAGGAAAGAAAAAGGATCTTGGAAGGTCTGTATTTAATTCCTGGCTCAGTACAAATGTAATGTTTTGCTTTGGCAATGTCTTTCACATGTCTGTAGATTCAAAACAAGGATTACTCTTTACCTTCTTATAACGGTTACCTTGACCTTGTAAGTAGACTCAGTTTATGGTAAAGACTGTTGAGAGCACAGTTGGGAAAAACTTCACAGGCTAATGTAATAGTATCTCAAATAACTGAAGTTATTGTTGGGGGCCACAACAACCCTAAGAATCCAGAATACAGAAAATACTGCTGATTTCCATACTTATCATTTGCTATGTATATTCTTGGAAACTGATACAAAAATATATGCAAATTTCTGGCCAGCAACACTACTATAAATATGTAAACATATCACTGACATAATCTTTCCAATACTGCATATCATTATACAAATTATTTTTCAATTGTTTCCAAAGCATAAGCCTTTGCAAATAAATACAGCAAAAATAACTGAGGGTGAGGGGCATATCACTAAGACAACACAAACATTCACTGTGTCCAACCTTCAAGAATACATTCTGAGGTTACTCTGCCTCCGTAAAATTTGTGATGGATATATGTGCTTTTGAAAAAGCTCAACTTCACTGAACTAAAATAGCTTAAACTAGAGTTTCTGTAGCTGCACAGTTATGCTAATATTTCAAATTCTAATTTTAAGATCAAGCCTGAGTTTATAGATGTTCTTTGGCCTTTAACTTCATCATCTAAATTTGTCCTGATAAGCATCTAACATGGCACAAGCAGACATTTTACGACACACATACAAAAATACCAAAAATTCAAAAATAAGCCACGGGGAGAGAAAACAAGATTCAAAGTGCTGAAAGACTATGCTTTTTAAAAATTTGTTAAAGCCCAAGAAAACTGTATATTTTCTTTATGTTGTCTTACTATTCTATCCCATTTTAATGCACATAAGGAGAAATTATCTTTTTAGGTATGCAAATATCTGAAATATTTCCTACATAGATAAAAATGCTTATGGTCCTCGGGTAAATATGAATTTTCCTGAAACATTTTAAAATATGTCTGTTTTTAAAAAAGTATTTTTAGATAACAATGAGACATTCAAGTACATTAAAGGTGAGCTACAAGTGGTTCTTCTGCAAGTGGTTTGACACCAGAAGTATCCTTTCAGGGCAAACTTAATTCAGATTTTTGTAAAAAAAAATAGGGAAGGGATTTTGAAAGAATTAAAAAATTAAATTAATTTTAAAATTAATTGTTTTTTCTTTCAGAATTTAGCTGGATTTTAAACTGAATTGAGCAATACATGTTTTTAATACATGTTTATAAAATATAAATACTTTCCAAAACTATTTTGTAATTCCATTTTTCCTCCCACAAATTTTCATTTTGATAAGAAAAATTGTATTTTCAGATAAATCTGATGTTTTTTCTTTTCCGTATTTTTGTTCTCCCTGCGGGAGAGCTGAGCACGCACATGACCAATGTGATCAAGCAATGCCCATTTATTACAACTAATTCAGCCCTTTTATCATGTTCTCCCGCACACGTGGGTAACATGCACTACGAGTCCTCAGGATTGGACAGTTAACTTAGCCCGTGCTTTAAACCTTCTTATGACTGGATAAAAAGTGCCACATTTGCCAGGCTTCCTGCCTTGTGTAACTTCCTCTTCCATCCCAACCCCTTCCGGGGGTTGTTTGGCTTGTCATTTCTCCCCCCTCATTCAGGGTCACATCCTTATCGCATTCTCGCTCAGGCTGAGGTTCTTATCAGTCTTGTTCTCACGCAGGATTGCTCACATGGCCATTCTCTCCCAGAAAGTCCTCTTGAATCCCAACATCTCCCTACTTATCATAAGTGGAAAAAAATCCTATAGGTTTTATGTGGCATCAGAACTATTATATTTCAGTGATCCCTGCACACAACCCACATGCAACAGATTAATGCACTGAGATTTTCTGGATAGAAAAAGCCCTCGGCTGAATCCTACAGAGACAGTAATTCATACATTATTTAAAATATATAAACTTTACAAAATTTCATAAATTTGAAGACACACCCTGGGCATGAGTGTATTTACACAAAGAATCATTTGTGCAATTCCTTTTCTCACATTCACTGTTCTCATGCTTCTCATCTTCTTTCTTTAATATGAAACCTCCTGTGTATGGTCTGACATGCTGGTCTTTGGGTCAGCTGATAGGACTGTGCTAGAGGTTACAAAAGCCATAATCCAGCTGGTGCCCTGCTCCCTATTGACAGACGGACATATATGTCACAGAGAATTTAAGATTAGCTTGTAGCTTAATATCAAGAACAAAAATATGAGAAGGCTGAGTTCCTTTAGCTTTTATATGCTCTTGCTACCTCAGGGCTGTGTTGTAAGAAATCATAGAATCCATAATAGTTGAAGTTGGAAGGGACCTCTGGATGTCATCTTGTCCAATCCTCCTGCTCAGTCAGGGTCACCTAGAGTCAGTTTTCCAGGATAACTTTTGAATACCTCCAAGGATGGAAACTCCACAGTCTCTCTGGGAAACCTGTGCCAGTGCTTAGTCACCCTCACAGTAAGAGCACTTCCTGATATTCAGAGAGAACCTCCTGTGTTTCAGTTTGCATTCATTACCTGTTGTCCAGTCAAGTATGTCTTACTATCCTGGAACACAATAGGAAAAGTGATCCCAGCAGGTCAAGGGATGCAATCTTTTCCCTATATTCAGCACTGGTGAGGCCACACCTCTAGTGCTGTGTCCAGTTCTGGGGTCTCCAGTGCAATTTAATATAAAAGACAAAAGCATAAAATAAAAGGATATCAGGAAAACTAGATGTCTGAGTATCCATATATATATTTCTTGCCAAAGAGTGTTTTGTTGATAAAACAACTTATGGACTATGTGTATTTTGGACTGAGGTAAAATCTCTTCTGAGATTTATCAGAAAATACTAAGCAATATTAAATATGTAAATACACTGACATAAAAAGTGCTTAATATGAACAAGCTCATATATTTCCCAGGAATAATGCAATGACACAGTATGTTTTTACTTGAGAAGCTCAGAGTACTTCTGAAATACAAGTTATTTTAACTATATAGCATTATTTATAAATAAATCCTTACAGATTACTTCATCAGGGAATAAACACAGGCTGAGAAAAGTAAAGTGATTTCCCCAACTATAAGGTTCGTGCTTTTCTCTCCAGAAAATCTGGGTACATTTGATCTATTGTATATGGGTGGTGTGCATAGGTCACTGAGGTATGGTAAGTCTCATATTTAATGGTCATATGGAACATTTCCAGGTGTGATGACCTACCATGTAATAATTCACTCCAGTACAGAATAATTGAGTTCACTATATATGTGATATACAATGTTTAATGTTGTCAGTAAGTCAAGATGCTAGGTAACTAGGTTAAAACCACTACTGATCAAATGGAGAAATTATTTTGTTTTTCATGCTCTTTTCACACTTAAGATCAAATAAGAAGTCAATAACAGTGGAGAGGACTTTCAGGAAAGTAAAAGCACTTGCTGTAATCACTGTTATTATGATATGTGTTTATAAGGTCACATAATACCTGAATATAATTCACATAATGAAAATTATACTGCACTCTCTTAAAATTACACTCCTCCAACGTTATCTTCTTTGCCTTGCACATTTGGCTAAAAAACATATTCAGAGGGATAACCAGTCATGATACCCATTGGTAAGGGAATTACAATACCAAATGGGTACCAAAGGCTCAGGTTAAGGTCAAACTGTCAAGAACATACTCCAGAATTACCAGGTGATTCCTAAGAACATGACAACCATGGAATCTATGTATTTATCTCTGGGAAATAATAAGCAAGTTGGCATTGCTTATTTCAAAGTTCATGATAATACTTCAGGAAAATTATTTTTACTATAATGCCTAAGGTTTACAATTCATAATGAAAAACATGGAAATTAACCGGTATTCCCTGTAAACTTATAGAGAACACATGTAATCCAAAATGCAAAGATGAGAAACCACATTCTGCAACTAAACACCAGAAGTGACATTCTATCCCAGCTGGTGCCCAAGGGAGTGCTCTCATGGCTAGCCCAGTACCATTCATTTCAATAGTTTAGGTAAGATGTCATGAACAACTGGAAACAAACTCTGAAGAGTTCTAATCTGAAGGAGTAGTACCAAAAATCAAGTTTTAATGACAGTTGAGTTTTTTGCCACTATTGCTTCCTATGGATTTTAGACAGAAAGAAATGTAGCAAATTACTAAGGCAGTCAACTAGTTAAACATATGTGAGTCTGGATCAAGGTAAGATTCCTCTGAAGGAACAGTTAGGATGGATTGTAACTTGTAAAATTAAAAAGCTTCTAGGAATGTTCATGCAGAGTACTGAAAAAAAAGACTGCATTATTTGGCTTGCTAATGACTCTTTAATACATATATTAAATTTAAGATATTTATACAGTGATGCCAATGATATGATAAATGGAGATATTTCAGTAAAGTGGTTGATCCCGCATACAGAAGTTATGATTTTGTAATACTTAAGATTTCTTTCATATATACATATTTCCAAGTCACCTTATCAGAGTGGGAGAGATGTGAAGCTTAGAATATTATTCTAAATTTGAATTGTTAACTAAGACCAATGAACTCCATAGCTGTTTTATTGGCTTATATTAATCTCCATTTTGGATCCTCCTAAACTGATATTTCCCAATCAAACCCAGATATTAGACTTCTACTTTAAAAGGAATCACATTTGACAAGGAAGTAGAAGATTCAATCACTTTCAGACTTGAAAAAAGGGTAAGAAAGTACTGTGGTGACAGAAAATTGGTATTATGGGCACATATGTTGACAACACAGATGGCGGTATTTGCTGTCAACATACTTAAAAATGCTACAATGACATTCAGTCAGAACAGAAAGATTTGTACGAACTAAGCTCAGAAAACACGTTATCATTCCAATGCTTTTCATAGTCCTGGAATAGAGACTCATAAGTCACTTGTATGCTTCCAGACATTTTGTCAACTGAAGTTGTTACCTGTTTACTCAGCAATAGCAGAATCATGGATAGTTCCCTCTTAAAGTTTATGTCCAACATTTTTGTTGTCCAGTCTTTTAGCATAAAGATAATTCTTGGACATAACACTTCTGCAGCAAATAAGTACCACACTTCAGAGATATCAAGACATTTGTCAATACTTCACTTTTCTGAACAGTAAGTTATAACTTTAGACTAGGCTATGACTTTGTAATTTACAAGTAATTCAGAATATGAGTGAGTACCAGTAAGCTCTGTTTGTTATTTGTAAGTAACCATATCACATAAGAAATAGCACAAGATGTATGAATCTTCAGAGCAGCAGAAGCTGTTTTAATTCACTTTAATTCATGTCTTATAACAAGGGTATCACAGTGCATTGCTCTCTTCAGGACAGTTGATAAACAGTCAAGCTTTAGCTCTGACTGTGGTCTTTCACAGATGGTTAATAACATCTCTTTTCCTGTTCAGTTAGTGGCATTATTAGTTAAGATAAATATCAAAAATTACCCCTTTGTGATCCTAGATTAAGATCACTGACAGAAATGAGACACAGTTTCAGAAAGGGATTCTGGTATTCAGAGCAATTTAAATCAGAGGATAACTTCACAGAAATTACAATGGTGTTACAGGAGCATGAATGAGGTCAAAATCAGTCTTGTAAACTGCGAAGAATCTCTACTGTATTTGACCTCCCATATCTACCAAGAACAGTCTTCCTAATAAATTGCAGTCTGTGCAAACATGGCAGTGCTAGACTGAAAGGGTAGTTACAAGAACTCTGTTTTCTTTAAGAAGTTCTCAGGAATGTTACAGGAGTGTTAGGAGTTGTACAAGTAGTACTTCCCAAAGGTATCAAAAACAATCTGGAGTGCAGAAGAGATGGATCAGGGAAGGAATAATAGCTAAAGGGGGCTCATTTCCTCTGTTAGCTATAAATGAGGGGGACATTGTAACCAATAATGAATTAGACTCACCTCACAAGATATTCAATACAAGCATATTTCTAGGAGCTACAAAGACTTTGAACAACCACAGAGGGCTATTAAAATTGAGATGTCTTAGTACAGGTCATACTCAGCTTAATAACGAATAATTAATAATTAAATAAAATAATAATATAATCTTTACTATCTTGTTTATAGAGAAAAAGGTTAGGATCAAAAAGAAACTTGATCTGTCTGCCAACCTACATGTGTTCAAATCTCTCTAGCTGTTTGGCAACTAGAGGGAATTATTAGGGGTTGACATATATACTATTAGCTCTGCATCTCAATATAACTATAAATGATGTTTAAAAAGAAATTAAGAAAAAGAAAAACAAATGAGAAACTGAATCTTAAATTCCTGAAATATATTTCAAGTAGAAAGCCAGTACATAACTTGCACTTTCCAGATTGCTCTCTCTTCAGCCATTGTAAATTGGAAGTAAACCCTTGGCAGCAATACGCCTTGAGTCTGCACTAATCTATTCTCCAACATTTGAGACAGAAATAGGAACACTTAAATTTGAAGTGAGCAAGCACAGTAACAGGTGTCTCCTGGAGATGATGGGTCTCCGGTAAGTGAGCAAGTGAGTGCCTCCTAGGGGTTTAAGGGGCATGGTTAATTATTAACCTGAGCTACTGCAATTCTTTGCTATTTAGAATGCATGTTTTAAAATTCACAAGGTCAGAAAACATCTGTATGTGGGTGGGTGTCTGAGTGGGCTCCCAAGGGGAAGGGAAGACAAACAATGCTGAGGAATACACACATTAGTGAAGGTACTCAGTGCTAGCCTTTAAGAAAAACTACTTTACCTTCAAAGATAAGTAGTACTGGAGGAGATGCATTTAAAAATATTTAATGGAAAGAGTAGTCAATCATTTTTCTCCAGAAATTATATTTTTTTGTTGTTTTTGAGAAGAGTGAGTAAGAACAGCACTAAGTTACTTGCTTCTATCTGCTGTAATTTTACAGGTTTTTTCCTGTGGGTTTTTTCATACTCAGTTCTACTTCCTTCTTCATGCACATTTTATGGTAACATTGATTTCTTGTACTATTCTGTGGACAAATTAGCACGCACATTCTTTCCCAGATCTGCAACAGGACATTTGTGGGTAAAGCAGAATCAAAAATATAACTGAAAGAGTAGCAAGCAGGCTTGCACACAGGATGCAAAGACAGAGCAAGAGAGAGTCCTAGCATCCTTAGAGCTATTTATCTCAAACCAGCCCAGAAGGCCTACAAAAGACCTGAAAATATTTTATAAAGTTGAATTATGGAAGCAATTTTTTTTTATGGTCTTCATTAGAAACATTAAAAGGACAAATCTAGAAGAGGTTACAATAAATATTTTGCAAATTGTTGCAAGTGTCTGATACTGAAGTATTGCTTCTAGCCTCACTGTCTTACTTCACTGTGATAATGCGAGATCTCTGTTACATGTATATTGACCCAGTCCTAACTATAGCAGAGATTTGCATTGATTTGCATACCATGTTTTCCTTTCAGAATAAAGTTTCTATGGAAAATTCTGCCATGATTCACATCAATTAAAGCATGCTGTTTGAATAAAACAGCTGGCTTGGATGCTTCTTATTTTATTAATAATAATGAAATGAAAAAATCTATTTGAACAGTAGCAATAATAATAAACCTTTTGTTTCCCTGAAAAAATTAAATATTAGCACACTTCTTCAAACTATCTTAAACTTGACAAAGGACATTTCTAACCGAAAAGCACTCCACGTGGAAACTTCTGGAAACACACCACATGGTTTAACTTCTTATTCATGCTACCGGCATGATACCTGGCAACTAAAAGTAATTTTTTAAATTTATTATTACAAAAGTGTGCAGGTTTAGCTCCTGCCAGGATCGGAGAGCACGTTGCCGTTGCCCCTCCCCCACCCGCGGCCGGTCGGGCTGGCAGTGAGGCACAAACCCGGGCTAAAATAACAAGGAATTTAATACAACAGAGTGATAGAACAATCCGAACAACAGTAGCAATGATAATAACAATGAACAGCAGTAACAGTGAACAAGACAAAAGATATACAGAGAAATACCGGTAGCTGGTTTACGGACAAAGGATTCCCACCACTGAGCCCGCCAAAGAGCAAGGTGAAAAAGGTTCCACCCCTGGACCTGACGCCAGCATGGTATGAATAACCCGGCTGGAGATCCCTTCCCCCTCTCTCTCTGCTGGGGAAGCTTAACCCTATCCTAGCTGAACCAGGACAAAAAGAATCCATCAGAGCCAGCCATACACCTTGTACTTCCACACAGTCTTACAGGAAACACAAATACTGGGCAGGTGAGAACAGTAACACTGTCCATAGCCATCTCTATCTAAAGACCTCCATTACCTGCTCATTCAAAGACCACAGCAGCTCAGGATTCTTAATATTGAAAGTGTGTTTCATAATGACAGCATGTGCTAGCACAGAAACAATTGTTAACTGCAAAGCAAATTATTCTGTGTTTTAAATGCATGTCAGATCAAGTATTTGTCTGAGTTAAACACTGTAGGGGAACAGAAACGCGTACTCATTTGGGATGCTAGACTTGAACTAGGGATTCTTCAGGTAAACAGAAGCTGTAATACCTTCTCCTGTACATAGTACTGAACCCAGAAACTGAGTCTAAGCCTTAGTATTTGTTAAGGGCTACTGAACTGTATTGTCAGGTTTCTGACATAGGCAGTTGTGGTCATCTGAACTCCAGTAAAGCAAGCCAGATATGTGGGAGACATGTACCAGCTAGCTCATAACCCAGAAATGAACATTACATGATCAATGTCATCAGTCTTTGATATAAAATAGTTAGACAATTTTGCATATCAACCTTTAGAAAGAAGATGGTGTGAAATCATAATGACTAAGTCTTCTGCAAAAAATAAAGCATGGACCTGGACTTCTGTGATTAATCTTCTTTTTTTCTAATGTCCTGTGGAGGTTTAGCAAAAAAAATAAAGAATACAGAAGGACAGGTAAATTGATTGTATCGAATGGAATTATAAAATTGTATTATGGATAAAATCTAGGTTCAGCATCATGCTGTCCTGGCAAAATATCACATAAGAAAAATTTAGTCTTGAATGTTCAGCCTCCCTTATTTTCTTGGTTGAAGTCACTTAGAAATGATGAGAAGAATGGAATGTTTTGAGAAAGATCAAAAAGTTGTTTCATCCATCCTAGGAAAACCATTTATCAAAAGTGGGTGGTCTGACCAGCATGTAAAACTGGAATAGCAAGTTAAGAAATAATACCATCACAATGAGAATAAGCAGTATGCAATTGCACCAACAGGTGACAAGCTGGAACTGCTTTGTGATAAACTTCAATTGAGCTAATGAGATATTGACATATTTGAAATGCAGGATGAAATAAAATGTTTAAGTATCAAGGCCTATGCAAACTCCCTAGATTTCAGAAGAAACCAAGAACCTCTTCCACTTGAAAAGTATTCATTCTGGTAGAGCTCTCCCTGATTCATAAGAGAATCCAAGGAATTACATTCTCTGTTCAGAGTGTTTCAGTACTCATGCAATCAGACGCTATCATGAGTCTTAATGGCTCCAAGCAGGATCAGTTCTCGAACAAATACCAGAAGTTGATCTTTGAGACAAATTTCATTGGTCATTATGCCCATAAAGACTATAATTTTTCTTTCTTTAAACCTTGATCAATACATCAAAACCAGAAGAAACAAGAAGAAAAGAGTTCAAGATCTGATTCTCCTGTGGGGATAAAACACCCAGACTGATTTCATGACTCCCTAGAATAAAGGACTTGAAATCCAGAGTTACTTCTGAAAAACAAGCAAACAAACAAAAGGACTCCTTAATTTCCATGACAGAGATGGCAATTTGTGGCTGGATACCCTGCTTCTTACAGAAATTTCTAGAGTGCTATTGATTCCTCAGGTGGTGAAGACTATTAATGTCATCTCACTCCAGTGACATCAGTTCTAGAAACTGTAGCTTGCATTTTAAAACAGAACACAATTTTTCATTGCACTCTGATAGCACAAAATAACAGGTTTTTTTTCCGGTTGAGATTGTTACCATTGGTTATGGGCCTCATGTTTTATGTCAATGATCTTAATACTAATGAGGAAGCTTGGTCTTCCCCTGCTTCATACAGACAACAAAAACACAAAGAGGATAAATAGGGTAAGTATCCTCTGTAGGATCAATAGGGATATAGTGACATGTTGAATGCATACCACTGTAATTCTGGCTAGTCAGCTATCGTGATTTATTCTTATGCTGAGTCAGTGCTTCAAAGTGAAATACTGCAATCCCTCCCACTCCTTCAGTGCTTGCCAAGTCCCATTAGGAAATGTAGAGCAATTAAGGTTATAGTTGTATGCTATACAACTCTGTCCAGAAAGTACTTCAAAATGTTTGAAGTCAACTAGAAAGGAAACCTCTCAGTCCAATGCCAGAAAAGATGCTTAATATCTAAGAAGAGCAAGAGCTGGGCTGATCCCTACAGGAAGGTAAGCCAGGAACCCAGGGTGGCTATGACACAGGCCAGGCAATGACCGCACCAAGAGGGAGCAGTCCCACGGCACCTCCGCCAGGCAAGCTGCGCGGGGTGGTGAGACACCAACAGGACCCATCAGCAGCCTAGTGAGCATCAGACTAAAGCAAGGTAATAAGCCAGGTTCAAGGTCAACCCAAGAAATCAAAAAGGGACAGGCCTGAGCTGAAATGGAGCTCCTGGGCCCATGTTTTGTTTCAGATCAACTAGAGCATGCTGTTCTAGTGCTTAGGATTTAGTGCTACTGATGACTTTGCTCCTCTCATTGCATAAAACCTGTTTTTTCACAGATCTGATGAGAAACTACAATTCCCCATGCAAATTTTGAAAGAGATATCCTTTAAACTTTCATGTCTTCAGATAAAACAACTTTCAAACTATATATTATGAGATGTCTCTTCCACAGATATAAAGGCTCTACCTACCAAGACACATTATCTCAATGAAACAAACCCCACTGTTATGTCTGCCACATTTCACCTGAAACAGCCAGCAATAAAAGAATGACAGCATGGGCAGAGCACAAGAGGTCTTCTGCTGTCTTAAAGAACAATGAAAGGTAGCAGACTGGACACCCTTTAGCTTTAGTCTAACTGGTATGGGCACCAATGGGTAACAGAGAAAAAGTAATGTCATGAGTAGCCTGAAGACTCACAAGCATTATGCACAGCCCCAATAATCACTTTGTAAAAAACCCACTGTCTACCATGAGTTGAATGTTTACTTAATAACGTTCTGCACAGACATAATTAAAGGAGAGCAAGGTTTGTGGGTGCTTTGTTTTTCTTTACTAGTTATGGAACAATTTCAACTACAGTCTCCTCAGTATCTTGGCACCTGTACACGCAAATGCCTAGCAAGGGTATCTGAAAACATTTGGCTTTACCCTGTGACTCATCATGCCCTTTAGGTGCTTGTTTATTAATCAACAATCACACACCCTGCTGTGTGTTATCATTTTCAAGGAAGCAACAGAACCATTAGCATTTAGTGTTTCTTGTTTTGTATCTCACATCCAGCTCAGAATTAACTAACACACCTGAGATTTAATTAAGCTAACCACCAGCCTATTCCACTTTTTTCCATGCAGTTTGGCCTTTCCTTGCAGTTCTAGGTGCTCAGGGACAGGTCTGAAAGAAATTCTACAAGCACTTTGACAATATTGCCTACATGCTCATATTTACATTTTTGAGTTTGATTAGAAATCGACCTATTTTCTTCTGGAAAGATCTCTGTGAATAAAGTAAATATTGGAGAAAAAAATTTGTAATATTAATGATAAAAAAAAAGAAGCATTAATTCCAGATACATTTTTAAACTACACACACACACACACACACACACACACTCATTTTCCACTATTATTGTTGAATGTAAATAACATTAAAACAAGATCAAAGCTTGATATCAGAAGTAATATTTCCTTTTTTTTAAAAAAAAAAAGGCTTTTTCTCTTTTTTTATAATTAAACTTTTGGATACAATGCTGACTTTACCTAGTCAGTTAGAACTGTTTCTCTACTTACTTTAATGGAAATAAAAATTGTGAAAGACCCATCAGGTATACTTGTCATTAGTTTGCTTGATTTATAGACATGGATAATTGCTGGAACAATAGAAATACTCTCTTTTAAAGACAAATCTTCTTATCAAGTAGTATTTCATACTAAAATGAATGTTTGATGACAACCATTCTGAAATCAAGTCGTTCAGCTATTCTCTTTTTGCTTATGTGCTCCCAATCCACTGTTACAATCTTGCTGATCTCATACCATTTCATATTGTCCCTCTGACTTTAAGACAACCTTAACTTCTGATAGCTTCCAATAAAACAGCCAGTAAAAACAGTCCAAAATGGTAATTAGAAAAAGAGATAAAAAATGAGTTAGTACCAGTAATTACAACAATCGGTGATATATGTATGCTATTTAGTGTATCCATTTGCATGTAAATACTGTTACAGTCATATCAGTGTGATGGACATGATTGAGAATAATAATTAGAAATATCAAATTCTAACTTTTTTTTATTTATAATCATAATTGGTATGAAGAAATAACTGAAACAGTTATGCAACGTGGGAACTTAAGGGGAAGAATAAATATATTTTTAAAACTACAAACACCCATATTAAGTTTTGTGTTTACACTGATGTGAAATTACATGTCACTGCTTTCAGATGCTGATTACCTGATTCATGTCTCTAACATTAATAATGCTGACATATTTTACTGATGACAATGGCTGTCTAATAGATGTTACTCAGTGTAGATTTAACCTCATAATATCTTCATACTTTTAAATGAAAGATATTTCTTGCCTCTGACCTATAAAAAGAAAATAATAAATTACTTTCCCATTGCTTTAAGTACAAAACTAATAGAACTGGGCTCTAAAAGACTCCTATCTTTGCAGATCCCTTTGACACGTAACCAAGTTTACCAATATAATCCAAAGACTGTGAAACTAAACATCATCTTATTTAGAGTATTAATAATAACTAAAAATGTATTACTACATACTCCCATTTGATTTCTTCATAAAGGTATGTGAACTGCAAATCACAATTGAACCAGCCTCCTGGAAGGGTTTATTCTGAAGGTAATAAGGCTATTGCAGAATTAAAGTTTTAATTCTGCAGGAGGAAGATGCTAGCTGTGAAAATCAGAAGCATCCTATGGGTTAAAGTGAAAAAGTGTTAGTCAAATTCCTCTTTGCACTCATGAGAAATGGGAATAAGAGAAGTTGTAAAAAGAATCAGTACAAACAACAGTTTACATAGGAAAATTATTTGATTTGAAGGACCAAGACATTTAAAAAAACTTTAGAAACCACTATCAATTACAATATCTTTTGATTTGTGTTGTATTTATGTTATGATAGCTTGACTCAGTCAAAAGCTTGCATTATCCTGCAATACTGCTGCATAAGCACAGAGAGTAATCCAAATGCATTTGATCTAATCAGCATTTATTGAAAAGAAAATGTCTGAATGAATTGAGGCCACATGCCATTATTCAGTATTTTATCATAAACCACAGAGAAGTGTAAATTGCATTTTTTATACAAAGGGGCCTTCAGAATGTCAGGACACCTAAAAAAGTATACGACTCAAAGCAAGTCTATATAAAACCATGTAATGTCAAAATTTCAGTGGAATTGTTACTTGAATTTATAACATTTTTATCATTAAATATTAAGATTAAAATTCATGCATTATTTTAATTTATAGTTACTTTACCTTGATTAAGATTTTCTCTGAGGCAATACACTGAAAATAATAAGTTTACTATATATGTTTTGAATATATAATTTAATGTGGTAAAACTGATATACCTCTCCAGAGACATGTAGGCCATAATCTAGCATGAAGTTGTTAACTAGTTCTTTCTTTTCAATGTTTTTTGATATAATTTTCCCATTCCAATTTGGAATGAAAAACTGATAATTCAGATTTTTCTTACAAAATAATAACTGGGGGAAAAAAAGTAGAAACAGGTCAATCTTTCTGCTGAGATATTCAAAGTGCATCATTATATTGTATGTTGTACCACTATTACTAAGACATTTCCAGAATGAAAAGTAATTTTGAAAACAAACATTTAGCTTTCATTTTCTAAGCATAGCAAGATATGTCATTATTCTCAAGTGTATATTAAAAAAAAGGAATACAAGACTTATGAAGCAGACTGAGATGTGGCTCAAGATCAAATGAATCAGAATTTTCCCATCAAAAATATAATAAAGATATTATTATAACTTTACATAGGAAAAATTTAATTTATTTTGCCATAAAGATTTATCTGTTCTTTGGACTTTCCCAAAGGATCTCATTTTGGGTTGCTATCTGTCATTCTTTATAATTTCTACCAGTATATTTGAAATTTACGTTCACTTCAGATATTTATGTTGAAATATCTGGGTCTTTTCGGAGACAAACTATATGGATCACCAAACAACTTGAGAGTTGCAAGTTATAAGGATATTTGGAGACTTTACTGGAAGTAATGTGTAGTTCTACTTTTGGTGACGGCAACAGAACCTGGGTTCTGGCACTGGTCACTGTTTGCTCAGTAAAATCATACAGCAGTATTTGATTCTCTGCAAAATAGTAACAATTCACAGAAACTGAGAACATGAAAGATAATTTTGTACCCTTTTTATTTTATTTTTTTTTTTGGTATTTTGCATCTGTAAAAAACTGGCTCTGAGTGACAGAAATAATTTCTCCTCCAATACATTTGAAAGAAATCCAACTTTTAACCTTGAAAAAAATTCTTCTCTCTAGAAAATCCTTTATCTTATACTTATTTTAAAAGAAAGTAATTACAATAATGAAAACATAAGGAACATCAATTAGCTTAACAAAAATGTATTATATCCTTCCCCCTATCTGCTTTATAAATTTTTGTGGTCATGGTAATAGTACTGGTATTTTACAAGCTTTACTTATTTGTTCTTATGAAGAGTAGCTAAAAGAACTTGCCAAATATTCTTAGCTACAAGCAAAATCTATAATACTTTGGGATTTTTACGTTCTCTCCAATGGCATTTATCTGGCTAATCACCTTCTGTTCTTTTGCTAGGATACTATTTCCGTACATTCTGCATCTGTGGTACTCACAGAAAGTTTACTGCATTTCAAGTACACTCAGAGATGTGTCAGAATTGGAGCTGATTAGACAGAACAGTGAGACTGGAGAACATATTCTCCTTTAGTACAATTCTGAGGCTGACTAATCCTTTGGAATCTCTCCCCACATCTGGAATAACTACTTTCTCCCATGTTTTATGTAAATTAATTCCATCTAAACATTTACCTTCTCAAGCACTGTTGAAAAACCTTGCATGCAGCTTTGCTGAATAATGCAATGAACTAATACTTAGGATAAAGTATGATTTATTGGCAGTATCTGAAAAAAACACACAAATTAAAGAAAAGCCAAAGTAAAAAGGTAAACTTATTCTCTGTGGAGACAATATATTAATCGTTGCTGCAAAAAATAAAGCAGTTTTAATTACAAAGATAGGGTAAATGTTAAATGAACACCTGATTGCGATGTGTGGTTTGTTTTTTTTTTTTTCTAATTAGTTCTCTAAATGAGAAATTTACTGGTTTGTGTTTGGTTCTGGCTTACTTCATTAAAGCACTTTTTTATTAAGTGATTCACTGTCAGTGCCATGAAAACCAAAATTCTGGCTAAGGTAATCTATTTTTTAATTATAAATCCTTAATTTGTATCAGTCTTGCCATATAATTTACATCAAATATAATTTCTGCCGCTCTTGACTCCTGTTATAATCAAGTACAAATGATTAGTGTATTTACAACCTACATCAAAACCAGCTAAAATGAACACACAGGTTTTATATATCAAATTAGTTCTATCTTTGTGTCTCAAAGATAGAGAATGAGAGTAGTCACATTTCAGCTATTCTGCAACAAACCTGGAACTTTGGACAGACTTCAAATCACTGTATCTCATAGACTGATCCAGGCTGCTTACTCACTGGCATAAGCTACCTTCTGACAGCGTCTAAAATCAATACACAGCATTGAATGCCTTAAATTGAAGTACCAACCTGGATGCTTTATGATTGGATACTAAACTCCACAGGATTCTGAAGACACAGGCATATTTAAGAATATATGTTTTGCTGTGCTTCTGAGCTAAGCAGAAAAATGCATAAAACCTGTCTGTCTTCCTAGACAAATTTGAAAAGTTAATCATGTGAGACCTTACCATAATATAGTACTGTATGAGTCATAAGCATCTCTATTTCCAAGGGACTTCACAAAACTCTTTGAGGGTAAAGAGACCCTTATATAAAATTTAAACTTAATTTCACTAGAAAGGACTGAGATGTCTATGGTAACTATATACATATATATGTGTTTCTGAAATAAATTGTAAAATATCTGAATCTGTTTTGACCTCAGATAAACTTTTTGTTGATGGCCTTAGTATATTCTTAATGCGCAGATGTTTAAGGGGAAGCTGCTATTAATACCCTGTAAGGACACACAATGTTCTGTGAAGTTCAAGGGATGGGTCCACTTATCACCTACCTTATTAACTTCTAATTTTATTTTTATATGTCATACGTAACCAATGCTAAGCTTGTTGCTGCCAAAATCCATTCAAAAAATATTTTAAAACAGTGTGGAGAGACAGAGGTAGCTTATAAATGGAACTGCTGACAGACTTTATCTCTAGTGTCTTGAATGGCTCCTGGTCACGTTTTAACAAAGCTCTGAAAATAAAACTAAAATTCCTATTTTAACACTTCTAAGAAGAGCTGAAGTAAAAAAGAGCATTTGTATTCCAAACACATTGAAAAAGTTTACTCTTTATTTTTAATATTTGTTGTATGATTTTCATTCTTTCTACAGTAAAACGACAAAGAGAAAAAAAATCATTGTGAGAATGACAATGTAGCAAGGAAGGGTTAACCACTGGCAGAACTTTGTTAAGTCTACACTTCTGCATTTTTAATGGAAAAAAAAAAAAAAGGATAATAAATCTTCATAAAATTATCTCTAAAATCTCCAGTGAATTTGCTGGGAGGTTTGGGGGTTTTTTATGCTACCTATTACTATACAGCTGCATTAAGAGAAGAATCATGCTGAGTCTGATATTTTGAAATTTCATACAGGAACAAATTAAATAGAAAAAGATAAACAAAATGGTTAGATCAGTGATACAGAATCTAATGTCAGTAGGTAGCCTATGAACTTGAATAAACAATACTTATAAGCAATATTGACAAAATTAGCCTTGTCATAGAATATATATAAATAATAAAATTACAGAATAGAAGTACTAGCAAAAAATATTTTAAAAAATTTAGCTCACTGAATGCAGGTTTGTTCTGAATACAAGAAATATATAATTGATTTTTTAAATGAATTTTCTCTTAAGGTTCAAGTGAACTCTTGATCATATTAATTAAAGGCTGGAAATATAAACTGTGAATAAGTGCATTATAAATATGTAACTGAATTACAGGTGCCACTAATATGAGCAATTATACAAGTAGCTATACTAACAACTACAGAAGTCCAGCCGACAAACTATCCACCCTTTTCAGGTGATCCAAAAACACCACTGGTAACAACTGAATTACTCCACTGGATGATATAACAATTAATTAACATGGTAATGAGTTGATAAAATTTATCAATGCTTCTTGATTAGCGGATCCATTTAATGTAAGATATACACAACTGTTTATATTACTTTTGCTGACTAATGGTACTGTTTTCATTTTCAGTGGAGATGCAGCATATGAAATTGATGTAACGAACTGAAAAATTAAGGCTTACATAGATTGCAAATTATTTCCTAAGGCTAATGCCTAGAGTATTAACAAGAGATCAGATAGTTTGGTAGATTCCTGGTTTATTTTTGGTTTTGGTAGGTTTTTTTCTTGTGTCACAGAGATGGATTTTATTTCCCTGATGTTTACAGCTGTTAACTAGCATTAACTATTTCCTAAACCTGTGTGGATCCGAGCAGGAAAGGTCAAGTATTGTCTCTAAGGACTACTGAAGAAGGAATTTGTTTGAAACAAAAGGGACCTGTTCCTTAAAGTGATATCTGTGTTTGGTCCCATAAACTAAATGAGAAACATAGAACTTTTAGGTGCTTAAGAAATATTTTATTATATTACTTCTGGAAAGGCTGCAGAATAAGGAAAAATAGAGAATTTCTTCCTAAAGAGAAACACAAAAGTAAAACCTATAACTTTTTTTTTTTTTTCTGTAAGACATTGAAATGTTGGAAATTTTTGATTTTTTCCTGATGTTCACAATTTTTTTAGCTTGTTATTTTTTCTACACTTACAGTGCTCCAACAAGTTTGTGTCATAAAGAATATAAATACACTATTATTGTTATTATTATTTCCTTAATTGTTGATTGAGAAATAGCATTCAGAGCTATCCTATAGAAGCACAAAAGATAAATAAGATACTTATAAGTAAAGCAAAATTTTAGTTATTCCTCAGATAAAGTTTCCATAAATCAGTTAACACAAGGTATCAGTTAACAATTTCTCCTGTGGCAAACTTCTAGATATGTATTTCCATTTCCTGAATTAACTTCCTGTTAATTATGGAAATATATTTCTCTTTGTCAGAGCTCTGTAGGAAAAGAGGGCCATTTGTTCTGATTCTTACCTAAGTTCCACACTTTTCTCATTAGGATATATACTGACCAGTAAAAAGCAGGAACTGCATCAAGGAAGCTAGTTTTTGAACTAATATTTGAAAGAATCTTAAGAATCTAATTAAACCAGAAAACTGATGATGGTTTATGAAGGTAAGGATACTTCCTATTCTCAGTACTAAGCTGATAAACTACGTAAAGACTATTGCAGAATTTGAGGCTCTGATACTATTTTTCAGTTATTCAGAACCGGATTCAAAGTTTTCAGAAGAATTGGCACTACTGCAGAGACACATTGTGTAATAATGCACTGTAAGATATGTGATCCCAGAAGGCAATTGATTTGTAGAGTTTGTTTTTTCTTCTATTTACACACTTCTGTGTAAAAGGAGGTGAACTTTGTAGATGTGCAGGCACAGCAGGCATATAACAGCTAGCTTTCCTCTTACTGATTGGGGGAGGATTAATTTGGCTTAA
Source organism: Athene noctua (assembly GCF_965140245.1). Lineage (NCBI taxonomy): Eukaryota > Metazoa > Chordata > Aves > Strigiformes > Strigidae > Athene > Athene noctua. The sequence continues at coordinate 22,863,488 of NC_134040.1, read as the reverse complement.
TTGTCTTAATTTTGCTTAATTTGGCTACTTCCATTGGAAACTTCATTCCTAACAATTTTAAAACTGTAAAGTTAGAACCTGATACTGTGGTTTGCAAGTACCACTCCATAGAGTCATGAAACACATGAATGCATCTGAAGAGATTACTCAAGGTATCTTTGACTATAACTGGTATTAGCTGACTGTCTTCAGAAACACTTAACTTGATTTATATAAGGAAAATTTATTCTATCTCAAGTCAAATGTCTGGACAACTTTTTTTCTTTTCTTGGAATCCTAAACTTTGACCAAAATAATTATTCAGACAAAAAGATATAATCTGTATTTTTTTTTAAGACTTTCTAAAGTTATCTTTTCAAATAATTACTTTGTTTGACCAAACAGTCAAATAAATATGAACAAAAGAAAAAGGGAAAAAAGGACTAAAATACTGAACAGTAAGAAATAAGAAAACAAGACTACTCTGAATATTAATATCATTATCACAGCTTCATTTACAGTGTACAGATACAGTAAAATAAGAGCATCAAGAGAGTCACAGAGGCATCATCCAGAAAGAGCTGGTGTTAATAACTAGATGTTTTCTCAACCAGAACTTCCTTTGCTGTCATCTTTAAGATCACATTAGCACACTGTGTTGAGTAAATAGTGGTTGTTGATCACAAATCTCAGAAGCATGTGGAACTATTTATCAACTCAATCAGGCTAATGTTTGGCTTCATAAAGGAAACAGAAGCCAGATATCAACAACCTCACAAATCTACTGTCCTCCCATGATAATTGGGATGCCAAATTTTGCCCAGATATGAGTACAAGAAATTGTGGTTTATAGACTTTTACATATACATAGCCGAGCACAAGCATACTTCACTATAGTATGGATCTAAGAAGATAATTGTAGTAGAACAAAGAGTTGAAGAAATACTGTATATAAGGAAGCAGAACAGAAGACATCTTGTGAAATAGAAGTCATATGATAAAAAAACCCTAAGGTCAGCTGCAACCTCAACGGTAATAATTTACCAAATAATTCTTATGCTTTTTGGAGCAGTGTTTAAAAAGACTTTTCCCTTCAGCATGTATTGCTTTCTTCTCTCATAAGAAACTGTATGAACACACATTCACACAAAACTGTAAAGCTTTCTAACAAACTCATTCTTGTACAAGGGTCAATTTTTATCATAGTTATCCACTTTAAAATTGTCTCTAGTCTCAGTGTGAAAAAAATTAAAAATCTCATAATGGAAAATCTGGACATGTATTTTTAATTCAGTTCATCATTCTCAAGGTACAGTTGAATCAGTTGTGCCAAATCCAAGTCTGTTTCATCTGAGTTACTACACTCAAAATCATTTCAGGAGAAATTGCTGACAATAGTGTAATTATTGTCAGGTGTTCTTGCCATAAACAACAGGAGCAAAGTTGCAATAACCTACTTCTACAATGGATAATGACTTGCAAACTGACAGAGAGTAGCTGTGGACCTTTAAAGTTCAAAGGCTATAGCATATTGATTTTTTATTGTTTTCCCTTAAATGCATGGCAGAATTATATAGTCGTAGTTAACGTTAATTGAATAAAAAGTGTTCTTTCAGTATTTCTGCATGCGACGAGCAGACTGACACGTTTCTTAAAGAGAAACAAGACAGATTATCTGTAAAACTTTGAATCAAGTAAACCAAAACAGAATCCTTAGATAAACCACAGTGTCTCCTGAATTCATTGAGTCATATTTGCTTAAACTTTATGGAATCAAATAATCATGTTCCATTTCCAGAGCAGGCAAAACTCACACTATTTTAAAATCAGGCATAAAAAGTATACTGCTGGATCATTCAAAAAAATATTTTTATTGGAAATATGTGCCTCAGAGTCAAAACTTGCTCCATATAAAAGCTGATAATACATAAATTGTTACTGACTGTTCTGTAACTATCAGTGAAAATAGGAAAATAGAAAAGATTAATAAAAAAGCTATTTGCCCAAAAGACCTACATGCTTGCAACCTAACCATGAAGAAGACTCAGAAATCAGAAAGGTTTATGAATCTTCAAATAAAGTAGGTTATTTCCACTAAGAAGAGTCAGGAAAAACAATAGTTTTAAGATGGTATTTGATGACTTTGATTATTTGATTACTTTGGTAAATGAGATTGTTTGTTGGATTTCAAAAAAGGGAACGGGATTTAATGATGCAGTAAGTTTTTTCCAGTCCTATTTCTTATGTATATGAACTGAAATGCCTTTTATAACTAGGAAATGTCATAACAAATCCCCCTACTCTTAAGTAAGCAGAAAAACTCTGTTTGAAAGCTCTAGTTTCCTTTTATACTTTGCACCCTCTACATACATCCTTAAGGATATTCTTCTGTGTCAGGAAGGAAGCTAAAAGATACCATCACTCCAGAGATTCTTGTCATTCCAGATCAGGGGCTGTAATGAAACGGTACCACCATTTTTTCTGCTATCATCAGTTTCTGCACAGTTTATTATTAATTTTTAATTAGATTTTGAGAACTGAGATATTTCTTATGCTGAATTTCTTATTATATGACTTTTTTTATGTAGACAGACTGAAACTATTACTATAGAAATTATTATAATTGTACTTCTGCTTTTATGTTGGGTGAATCCTAATGCTTGACAATTTAATGATCAGCTTTTCATACTGTAAGACTTGAATTTCATGAGCACTTTTGCATGCTCAGTGGCAAGACATACATTTGTAAAACTGTCTGAGCTAATTAGTACAATGTATCCACTTCTGTGCACAAATGTCTGATAACAGTGCAGTAATGGCCTGCACAAAAGTAGCCCCCCAAAATGTGCATGGATCTCTGATACCATGTAATAAAAATCTGAATGAGTTAATTAAAATAATTGAACTGTTGTTTGTTTTAGCGCCTAAATTGTTTCCAGAGTTTGAGATAAATTCTGAGTTTTAACACAGAATAATAACATTTTAACTGTTTAGGTATTGCTTTGCCCAGACAACACAGAGTGCACACATCTATCATTATGTGTCAGTGACAACAAAACCCCCAACCTATTGCAGAAAAGTTTTTCCCTTATAGTTCTTGCTTCCTAGATTGACAGACTCCCCCTAATAGAGCTGAAGACAAAGTCCTTGAAGACAAAGGATTCCTCTGTTAAACAACATAAAAGTCAGAATGTGATACACCATTCATCTGAGTGTGGTAGTAGAGTAAGGGCAGTAAACAAAAGTTTTTACTGAGACCAAGGAGAGAGGGGAAAGGGCAATTAATTAATTTCATCGTCTCATGCCACGAAACTCAATGCCCAACGCTTTTCCAGTTAAATCAATAGGTTATAAGTCACGAGAATTTGGCCTGGAAATGTCAAAGCAGAGCATCAACCTAGTTCTTTTAAAAATTCCAGATTTCTTAGAGACAAAGCATAAGAAGTTAGCATAACTGTTCATGGGTAAATCCCACCTTCTATAGTTGAAAGGCAGATGTGGAACAGCATGCTAACACTACAGCATGATGAGAACAGAGTATTTCTGAAGCCCTTAGATTAAACACTTTGAAGCCAAAAAAAAAAGAGATCTAACTAAATATGACCCACAAATTATATTTTAGAGAATATAAGAGCAGAGCCTCACCTACACTAAATTAGTTAAGGTTCAACAACTTCAAATAAGCTATGCCAATTTATATCAGACAAAAATCTTATCCATAAACTTAATCTTTCTGGGGAGCTTGTGTTTGTGTTGTAGTGAACACTAACTACCAATAATTGCCTCAGGTGGAATATGAAGTGTATTGCACAGCAAATCATAACATGATTTAGGTTAGGAGGGGGCCTCTGGTTCACCCTCCTGCCCCAAGCAGGGACAGCTTAAAAGCAGGAGGTTCAAGGCCTTGCCCAGTCACATTTTCAAGAATGGAGGTTCCACCAACTTTCTTGGGCAATCTGTTGTACTGTTTGACCACCTTCATGGTGAAATTTTTCTACCCAATAGATAATTAGAATTGATCTTGTTGCAGTTTGTGACACTTGTCCCTTTTCTTGTTTCTGTCCACCTTGAGAAAAGCCCAGCTCAACCACCCATTAAAAAGCTGAAAATAGCATCCATGAACCCCATCTAGCCTGAAAACTCACTTCTTTCAACACGTCTCCTTGGGTGTCATACGTTCTAACCACTTTTGTGGTCCTCTTATGGATTTGTATGTTAAATGGAATGCCTGACAAAAGCTCACACTTTGCTGCAAGCTTTCAGATAGGCTGGTCCTTTGCTTCTCCAGCAGTAGGACATCTTGAATGACTTGCTTCTTTGACTTTCCCTCCAACTAGGAGAATCTCAAAGTGGTCATATTAGTATTGACAGAGCACCAAAGAATTCCATGAATCAAAATACAGTTCCACCTTTCCTAAATACATACATACATTTTGCATTTTAACATTTAATGAGAAGCTATTGGTAATTATTATTTCTCAGTGATGGCACTGTAATGGACTGCAAATTAATGACTAATTAATTAACAGAAAATACCATTTGGCAGTATATACGACCAATACTTTAAAGAATGCAGCAGCAAAATTATGGGCATTTTACTCCTTTGAACTCCAAATTTTTATTTCTTAATTCAGTATGTGGGAGGCAGAAATACAACAGATACAACTTTAAAAGGAGTTAAAGTGTTTAAGCTTTTCAATCAAATGTCTGGTTTTATTAAAATTAAACTGGTTTATTAAAATTAACTGAGCCGCATATGGATGGACTAAGGAGATAATTTTTAGTGATGAAACTTTCAGTTCTTTTAATGTTATTATTCTGTACTCTTTTATAAGTTGTTTTAATGACTATGGAGAACATAAGCAAACCCAAAAGATATATGTGCACACACAGGGATCTTGAGGATCTTTATCTTACAATCACAGATAAAATGCATACAGACCTACACAATATACATATATTGGTCTGATGTCTTCCACAGAGCTTTACTATCAGAATGATAACTCTTTACATGCATGAGGCTAACATAAAATCCTACATAGACTTGTGAACATGAAAAAATTTCCCTGCTTAAGCATTACATTCAGTTCTAAGGATTTACTAGCTAAGCTTATATATATATATCTGTGAAGGATCTTAGTCTCATTCTATCATATAATTTTAGATTTAACTACAAATTAACAAGCATTAGCAAATTGCAGAGTATGATTTGGGATAATTTTATGACTAATACAAATTGTATTATGATAGCGAAAAACAATAGGAAACTAATCACAATTACAATCTAGAGGAAAATGCAAATGACTAGTTTTTTATTTTAATCAATTAATTATTAATTTGTGCTTAACATAATCACACATGGAAATAATATTAGATAATACCAGGCAAAACTGAATGATCTATTAAATGTAATCAAAAGCAGCCGGTAGTAATCAAAGCATAGGTACAGGAAGGTCATTATAAAAAATGAGACCATTTTTCTCAATATATAACAAACCAGCATCTTGAGTCGATATAGTAGACAGATATTTTGTAAAAATGCTGATCTGAGTTGTGGTCAGCACTTGTCTGCACAATTTACACTGCCATTGTGACACCTGCAGATGCCCTCAAACTCAATTCCCCTCTTTGTAAAAGACTGCAGAGCTGCTGGCAAAGCATTCTTTTGCAAGGGACTTTTCCTCTGGAATGCTTTTCCTTGCCAAGGTCTAAAATAGCCATAAACTGTTGACATTCTGGGTATGCTACAAAGTCCATCTGTGTGAGCTGACTGAGGCAGTAATGGGTGGGATATCTCGTGGGAAGGTGTGATGGAGGTGCATGGTCTTATGACTAGAAATTAAATGGGGTGTTAGAGAGTGGGAGGACAGAAGAGTGCTGCTTTTTTTGGAAGTTTTATTTATTGCAGTCTCTACATTATGTTTTAAAATACATGCCAAGGTTGCTCAAAGTTTTAGGTGTCCTCTGGAGTGCTTATTTTGGATGAAAATCTAAATGAATTATAATTCTATTCCTAGTGTTAATGATTCATTTTGTTTTCCAAATTTCTCAGAGATTTTTCATAAATTAAAATCTGAGCAGCAGACTGTTATTTTTCAGAATCTTTCCACAATGAAATTGGTATGACTTTTTAAAGAGTAAGATACTATGCAGAGTGAGTAAGAATGCAAGAATCAACCCAAATGATTTTGACAGTTATAGCATGATGCTTTACAGCAGCTTTTCTTGTTAAAACACCCATGTTAAGCAAAATGTACTACAGTGGTAGCACTGGTTGGTTGTCGAGGGAAAAAAAAAAAACAACAAAACAAACAAGTAATGACTCCGGTTAAAAGTACAAATAATTAAATAGAGAAATAAACAAAATGGTACTGATTAATTAGATTAAAACATCTGTAAGGATATTTTGATAACAGTATCCTCTCTATGGCAAGGAAAACACAACAAAATATTGAGTAACTGTTGATTACAATTTCAACAATATTCAATTTTTCCTGTATTGAATAGTAAGAAAAAATGCAAAACATTTATCATTTTGATCACTGATCTTCATTTTAAGAAGACTATACATATATATTCTAATCTAATATTTGTTTACAATGGTAGCCTAAGTCTTACAGCTCAGATCGATTCAGGACAGCTCAGACACTGAAAGATTCAGATATGAGTTGCTTACTGCATCTTTATAAGAATAACCTTTTATTTATAAGCATAGATACTCAATTCATAATTACTTGAGAGATTGAGAGTTTCCATGCCAAAACTTCCTCTTTCAACTGACATAATCCCCCAAAATTCAAATTTTAGCACTGATCCATCCTGGGGATAAAAGAGTACTCCAAATTTATGGGCTCTATTCTCCACTTGATTAAGCATTGTTTTCACTGGTGGCACTAGGGACAATAAGCTGGAGAAGGTGACATTCCCAAAGTCTTTCAATTTTTCTCAGTACTTAGTCACCCAAGAAATCTAACAGCTGAGATAAGCATGAAAGATCAGCTGCAGTAATTCTTTTAGGCATCCTTGGCCCTCTTTGGTTCCATTAGAGTGTAGTATTTCCAAATTAAAATTCAGTACCATAAAATAATAACTTTGATTACACACCTGTTTGCCTTTTTTTTTTTTTTTTTTTGCTTTAGACAATGGGGAAAACTTAAATTAACAGCTCACTACTGACAAAGCCATGTAGTTTTGTGGTAGATCTGAGGACTGTCAATTTTTCACTATACAAAGTTCATGAAGAAACAAAAGATTTGCTTGTTACAAATACTGTGATTAATTGTAAATATATATAAAAGTTCCACATTGATATTGTCAGCTGATGCATGTTAATGAAGTTCCTTAGAGGTATAGATACTGAGGACAGAATTCGTATTTTCTTCAGAACTCAGAAGATGTCAAGACGTGACATGAAGGTAGGTGAGATTTTTGCTTTTTCTTTCTTTTCTACCTTTTGATGAATTCATCTGTTCTACAATTCTTTTTGGATGAGGAATCAAATAAAATTGAGATTTTTCAAGTTTTAAATGTCCTCAATTTCTGCTACTTTTTGGGTGCAATTCATTGAAGGTTTTTTTTGGTATTTTATTTTTGGGGTTTTTTGGTTTTTTTTTAAATATCCTTTGTTATGAAATAAACTAGAAATAACTAGGAAATGGTTCAAGTTTAAGGAAGCATTAGTTGGTGGATCAGGCAAGGAGAAATTTTTAGATAGATGTTAAATTTCTGTTTTATTTTCACTTGTCTGGAATCTTTTCAATCATAACTACTAAGTTTATTCTTAAATTCTAATTCATATAGTGGAAAAACAACTACCTCTGTTGTCTATGGATTAAGAAAGGCTTCACTACAAAAAAATCCACGCTTTCACTGAGGTGTGTTCAGTTCCATATGTCCATTGTTCACTCAATTTGTACACAAGCAAGAGCTGCACATACACAATGATATTGTATTCCAGTTGAGGTAACATTGAGACAACAAAATGCTCTCTGGCATCGAGTTCAAGGTCAGTCTCTTTAAATCACTATTTTGGAATTATAGTTTTTTTCATTAAGCTCATGGATCAGCTGAACAACTATACATCTATACAAATGTACTAAAACAATCCTGTCCCTCCCAGCAAATTAAAAAAAATCCAAGGAAAATAGTAAGGATTAATAGCCAAAATAATAGCCACTTTTGTAAATCTACAGAATTTACAGAGCAGGTTTTACTGAGGAGACACATATCAGCACAATGGAAAATGCAAAGCTGCTTGCAGAAATGACAATCTTTTGCATTGCAGTCTGCACTAGGTTTAATGTTTTGCCTTTGATATGCTTTAAGAAAAATAAATAAGCTATTAAAATGACTCCTTCACATGTTAAGAGTGACTTCAAAACTCAGTGAAAAACACATTAATAAACTCTCTGTCTTGCTCTGTTTACTCCTGTGTTAGAACTCTTTGAACTAGGGGCAATACTGGCAGTCAAAGATACACGGTAGCCACCAAGCAGCTACCCTGCTGCTGAACACCCTGCAAAAGAGCTAATTATGGTCCCTCTCTCTCTCTCTCTCTTCTATGAATAACTCAGCATTACTAGCACTCCCTTTCCTCTACATATTCTTTCATGCAGCATGATGCTGAAAAGTGCTCAAAGATGCGGAATGTGTTTTGTATACAAAAAAGTATTACAAAAATCTGGATTTCTAAATACCCCTATGCTTGTTCCTTGGTACTTACAAATTAATTAAATCTGCAAATGGAAATGCATAAGGCTTTTGTTTGTTTGTTTAAGTAACATAAAGCAAATGGCATACTTTAAATTCTAATGCATATAAATATACAGATTATACACACATACACATTGCTGCAATTTCTTTTAAATTTACAAATGCATTTTCTAAAGAGATATATTTTTTAGGGCTAGAAATATTCATTTCAGAACAATAGTATCTTCAACACTAACAATATAGCTGTTTCTTGTTATAAGGTTTTGACCTCATACCATGTACAATAACAGCCCAAATATTTAGGATTAAAATTATTTACAAATTACCTCTTTTCCAAAAGTCATTATTTGCTGGGTTAGATTTTAGTCATTAGAACATGTGCCATTTTTCTTCCTAGTTAAGTGTTGTTCAATTTATTTAATCTTAATGAAAGATATAGTTCAGCAGAAAAGAACCTGTAAAAGGTGAGAAACTGAATAGAAACTATCCACACACACAAAGCAGGAAACTAAAGGAAATACTGGCAAAAGCAGGCCTTCTATTTTGAACCTCTAGACAGTGTACACACTGTATATATCTCTAGAACACTGTAATATCTGATTTGCAGTTGTGAGCTACTTAAAATTCTAAAGCTTCAAATGGAAATTATGCAGAGAAAAGCAAGGTGTGAAATAAGACTGTTCCTCTGTTATGCAAATGATGCAATATTTAGGGTAATGTACAGAAGTACCTTCTGATTAGACCCTATTATTGTACATTTTCTAAAAATGTGAAGACAATCACAATTTCTGCTCCCTACTTCTGAGGCAGAAAGACATATTTTATGTGCTGTAAGGTCAATACAGCTAAATACAAAAAGAAACTCATGGACTGATGAGTTGAATCTCCATAGCACTCAGTATATGTCAATGGAAAATGGAAAATGTCTTTTAGTATTCCTAATTCTAAACATGGCAGTAGAAGCCCATAACCTGAAAATTTTGCCTGTTGGCTTTTGTGTGTACCTTTGGATAAGGATGCACTTGTACATGAAAATTTTGTGTAGTTGAACGTAACTACTACTAGTAAGGATAATACAGGATTGTTAAAACAACTGAGTAGACTAGAAAACGAAGTAATTTGAGATTAGTAGGAATAGTTTGATACAATTCTCATATTTATTCATATGTAACAGATACAACAGATAAAACTCTTATTTAAATCAACTGCAGTTTCTTTACTCTTTTAGTTTTAAGACAATTATTTCAATATCTGAAATTTTACTGGATTTGTTTCTTCTTATTCTTAAATTTTACCTTCCTGATCTTGGACTTTTTTTTTTTTTTTTCTTTTTTTTTCCCCATGTAGTACTACACATACAATTCAAACCAAAAAAGACAAAACCTTCCACCCATCATCACAACACTTTCTGACTGGGCAGATACACAGTAATTATCTATTAGCCTGTGTGTGTATATAAAGATATATAAAAGATCAATAACATCATCAGTTGAGCAACTGTCACATCACAAAATATGCGACATACAGGCTCTAATGAAGTACATGCAATCTATCATATTTTTGCAAGTATTGTTGTGTTTTGAAGAAAAAAACCCAGAAGAAATCATAAACAAGGGCATATCTTTAAATGTGCATGTTCAAGTCACAATGATAACATATTTCAGGATGGAATTTTCAGTTTTGTTATCAGGGTAGAGATATTTAGCAAAGAACTGAACAAAGCAGAAGAGCTAGTCACTTAATAGACAGGTTTGAGAACATCCTATGCATCATTCCTTCTCCAGGAAGCCTGTGCTTTAAGAAACTGAAAAGACTATATGTAAGACTAATGTACCTGTGAATGGTAACATAAACTTGGAGCTAAAAATTTAATTTCTATTAAAGGCAAGACTTGACAACTATTTCAGATTCAGGTGAAGCTATTTTACCACAGGAACAAGGAAATACACTGTGTACTGGCAGCTTGGCAGAAATAACTGGGGGCACTTACATAGCTCTGTTGGAGCTCCCTAACTTGGACAGTCATCTGTGTTTGAGTCACGAAATGCTGGACCCATATGCTTACATACTCCCTACGTGTAAGTTGGCTACAAACACAATTCCTTGTTCCAGATTCACTGGCCTTTTTTGTTAGTATAGATTTTGTCCTTGCTTTCACTTCAGTGAAGGACAGACTTGAAGCTCGACTGATCTGGGCTCTTAGGACCAGTGTTGGTTCCCAGAATGTCTTAATAATGTATTTCTCTCTAGCAGTTCAATATGGTGAACATATTTCACTGCTTTACCCAGCAAAAGAAATATCTGAGACCTAATATATAATACATGCCCACTTTTTGTACATACACCAAACTCCACTAAGGCATTCTTACTCCAGCTCTGATCTATAGATAACTGGTAGTTCAGATATAAGCAAATGGTCTACAAAACAAGCACAGCTAAAAATAAATAAATAAATATACACACATATATTCCCACACACTTAGAAGACATTTGTTGGTAGCTGCCAGAAAGCATAATGGGAAAGCAGCTCCCAGCTTCTGTCATTGCCTGCCTTCTGGCAGTTAGCTCCATTGCTGTGCATGTTCACATCAGTTCACATACAAGAGACGAGCTCGTGCGGACCCTAGATCTACAGAATTATATGGTGAAAAGGGTATGAAATCCTAGCTCATACACAAAGGCTTTCCAAGTATATTACACACAGTGTTTGCATATACAATCCATGAGTTTAATGGCATTTTTGTATGGACTTCAGTGATAACAGATCTCATGCTATGCCACACCTTGCAGACTGCATACCAATATGCCCTTATGGTCAAGAGCCACATGATGCCTACCCAGTGGTCAAGGTGGAGCTCTGGATGTATTTCACAGGTACAAGGTAGCAACAGTTCCTGAGAGGGTTTCTGACAGGGCCTCCTGTGCAGAATGGACCTTTCTGAACATCAGGGTGGTCCCAGAGCAGTTGTTATAGTTAGTTGATTTAATGAGCAGTTGCTGACCAGCTTTCTCTGACTGATTCAAATTACCCTCCTCCAGTACAGGTCTCCTACCATTGACATGAGTCCTATGAGGAAGCTGCATTTCAGCAAGTTTAAGCTATATATGGCACAGTTACAGCTCAAGCAGGCTTGCTGTCAACCTTGATTTCACAACCCAATCAAGGTAGGCATGACTAACTTTATTTCAGCCTAATTTCAGCATGATTTAAATGTGAATATAGGATGCAGGGTATGACTTTGAAAAATACTCTATATTCAGACATGACAAAGTGAAGTTTAATACTTTTTTTTTTTTTAGTTGTAAGTGTAATATAAAGAGATTAATAGTTCTGCGGTTTCAACAAGAAACAAATCAACTTTCAGGAAAAACTAGGGAAATAAGTCTTGGTAACCCCCTGAAATCAGAAGCACAACCTAAAGAAAAGCACAGTGATTCATGAGACAATCTTCATATGCTAAGAGGACTGGCAGAAAACACATGCATTTAATTATCTTTTATAATTCAGCAAATCTCTAAAATAGCACATCTTTTATTTTTAAATATAAAAATGCTGAGGTGAAAATGTCTTTAAATATTTTCATGTCCTATGAAGACCTATTCAAACCAGTTCCTTTCTCTGCTTCAGACACTTCATACATAAGCTTCAATGTGATAGTAAGACAGGTGTTCTCTAAAATGGATATTAATTTTTAAATGATGTATTACACAATATATTTCTTTGTAGCTGATCATGCCATGTAAATGAAGCATATGACTTTTATGAAGCAGGCACACAAATTTTAATGTGACAGTGATCTATCTTTCCTTGTGGTGCATGCACGCTCATGTGTAAAACATGAAAAAAAAAAAAAAAAAAAAAAGCTAGATGCTAAAGAAAGGCAGCCCTCAAGGCTAAAAATGTAAAACATTTTACAAAATATAGGTTAGGAATGTACTGATATGTTTATATGGTAAATTCTTCATGGCAGGGAGTTTTCCTTATATTTGTAAAGTGGCATTCTTCAGAAACAGCAGGACTGAGTCTGATTTACAATGGTTTAGGCTAGTGTGAGATGGAGATAAAGCAAAGCAACATGCTCATAAAAGCAAAAAAAAAAGTGAGAATTACAAGATGGGTCCTTAAGCTTTCACAGACAAAGAGGACTTTACTGTGCCATGTAAGCATAGCCCTACCTTTAAGGCAGTGTAGCAATTCAGGAGGCTTTAAGTTCAAGCAGTATTTTACTTATGGAACAAAATTTTTACAAGCCAAATACACAAACAGAAAGCACTCACTTGAGGGCAGCTTAACTGCATTCTCTTATGTACACAGCAACAATTCCTAAAAGCTCCAAAGAAGCAGCAGCAAGAACATCGCACCCACTGGGAGTAGCTCACACCAAAATATTCTACAGTCCTAGAGGAGGTATCTTGGTAAAAATAAAGGTAAGTGTACAAAGAGACTTTTGAGGTTCTATTGGAATAGGGTTTGAAAGGAAGACAAGTATGTCCCAGAAAGAAAGAACATGTTTACATTCAAATCAACAGTGACAACTACAGTGTTTTTCTTTTCTCCAATGAAAAACGTTAACAATAGTTTGTACACAGAGGTTTTTTGACACATAAAGATGTTGCATAGGAAATGCTGAAGAATACTTCATTTGTCTTCTGTGTTATAGGCAAAATTAAATATGAATAATTTCAAGCTTTTGTTTTCCATTACAACTCTTTGTTATCTTCTAAAAGTCTCTGCTACTCTACATCTTATTAACATTCCTAATGAAACAAAAAGGTATGGGAATACTTTACATTTTCCATTATTATGGTTACCACAACTATTACAGCACAGCTGATATGACCATTTTAATAAGTTTTTCTTATTTTTCTGCTCAGAAGTTCATCACCAGTAACTGAACTGAAAGGATTTTTTCCAACCTTTTCTTTTTATCAATACTCAGTGCAGCAAGCTAGTATCATATTTAAATGTGGAGCAATTTTATTGTAATCTCACTGGTATCTAGCTGTCAGCAAAAGGGTCGCATAATGGATTGTAATAATTTTGCACAGAGTAAGGACAGGTCTAGCAGAAAATATTTAATTCTAGGTGATAGCTCCTGCAGAGTCAGTAAAGGGCACATGCTAATAAGGAAACTGCAGAAAGGCACTGGTGATGACATGCTCCCTGAAAATAGCAAGCTCAGCAGATACAGTGCAGCTAATAGAACCATTACTGCCTCATGTCAAGCTATGAAAAATACCAAAGGACAGAGTCATCACAGTGAAGTGAAAAACAAAGCTCTTGTGTATTATGGTTGGAAAGGCTTAACAGGAAGAACAATGTTAGCATAACAGTGTTATCAAATGCATGAATAAAAGTGTGCCAAAAAGCTTGCTCAGTAGAAAGAGCAATTTCCCCTTTTTAATTCACTCTATATTCCACACTTTGTAGCCACACCATTCATTGTATTAATTTTCAGTTTGAAACTCATTTCTCACCAAGGTATCTGTTGTCTTCTGCTGATGGCAGCAGGTTTGCTTTTGCTTTTTTTTTTTTTTTTTTAACTTTGGTTTATGATAGAATTCACAAGTAAAGCATAAAGCACTTCAAATGAAGATGACTACAAGGTAGGAAAAGCATCCAGATACTTTTACAGAGAATTAATTTTCCAGACTCTGATTAAAGGCTTCTGTTACTACTGGCAAAGAGTTGGTTAGCTTCTCTCCTTCTAAAACAGGAGTTTGTCCAGAAACATTGAGACTATGAAACCTTCATAGCATGCTTGTGTTATGGCAAGAAGTGCTCTAGATGGTCATATTATCTACAGATAAATATCCATCTCCATCTCACATATTGTTTCCATTTTAAAATCCTGCTCACTGAAATTTTACCCCTAATTCCAGATAGGAGGAAAAGACTGAATATATCCAATGAGGTATGCATAGGTACTTAGACATCATCTAAAGAACCTACTGGGAAAAAAAAAATCTTAGTGGACATTTTCACAACACTGTTTTTCAAAGTCAAGTGCTACTCTTAATTTTCCAGAAAAATGTAAACTAACTCCTAATATACCACACAGAATATTAGACTTGCATTATTTGTTGGTTTCAGGGGGAAAAAAAAAAATTCATTGCTTGTCATCCCTCTCCCTCACTTATGTTCATGAATATAATGAGCTGGACTCTAAGCAGAGTCACTGCTTAAGAAAAAGCAAGCTAGCAAATGGCAGACACAAGAGTAAATTCTAACTTTACACTCTTTGAAACTGCAGTGTGGCTAATGGGATCTTTGTTTTACTACCGAAGGGTTTAATTAGCCAGAATTGTTAGTGAAACAAGTGTCTAACAAAAAACTTACTAAATCTATTGGCTTTTATTGGCTTTCATTGGCTTCCATTGATGCTGACTTTCAGATCATCAGTGTTAATTAGATCCATAACACCAAGTCTTGGAAGTCAAGATTTACAGTGTGGTTTTGAAGTTTTATCTTCTTAAAATGTACCCAAAAGTTGACAGTTTTATCATTAGCTGAAGAAAAGTTTCAAAATAAATTTTATGCAATTTCCGGTGTAATCTTCTCTTACTTTACTACTTAAGACAAACTGAATGTCAGAGGACAGCTCAGAAACCTCAGACATCTCATAAATAGTCCTTTGGCATATGAAGTTTACGATCCCCATTCTTCCTTCTCTTTTTACACTATTCAGCAAGTATTTCTGTGGGATATCCCTGGACACTGTAATTTTGTGCACTTCCTGCCCCCTTTCAACCTGTCAGAAACACAGAACCACTCCAAGAAAGAAGTGAGTTACAAATTATTCTATGTACATTAATGTGTGTCTTCTGTCATGAAGATTAATTGCATTATAAAACAATAATTACACACGAATCTCATTTATCATCCTTATATGAGCAGGGCAAGCACATCTTCAAAGAGCTTGGTCACTCGTGTCCATGGGCATTCTTTAACACTTACACATTTTTGTCTTAAGGAAGCCTGAAGTAATTAGTTTCAGCCTGGCTCAGATTACCTATATCATTGAAATCAAAGGCTTGTGTAGTAAGAAACAACATATAATTCCCTTACTTAGTGATTTGCTCCGCTCTAAATGTCTCTTTTAGAAGCTGGGAGCAACCCTGCAAACCATGGTCACATGAGAAATCCTTTTTGTCATGAATAGACCCATTAAGTCAATGAGACTACTCATGTGAACAGTGACTGATGTCAAAAAACACAGAATGCACTCTTTTGTGTTTTTTCATTTGTATGGATAAGCAAGGGAGTGAACATGAGGAGTACTATGCGGAACACTATGCTCTTATTTCATTATGTTAACCATATTTCACATTATTTCCCATAAAAAACTCTATGGTATGCCATACTCTCACACATTCTTTAAATCTGTTAAGTAATATTACAACAGCAGACACTTTTCACTCCAGACATGACTGTAATACCAAGGTAATTAACAGACACTGTACACATATCCTTTCTTCCTTTGAAGTTTCCTACTGAAGATTTTTCATTGCAAAAAAGCTTTATTAAACTCTTGTTAATCAACATTGTTTTATTAATTCTCATATGTCTACAGGGACTGATCTACTCATGTTTTGTTGAGTGAAGTTCTGACCCAGCAGTGCTCAGAAAAAGAGAAGGTGCATTAAAAAGTTTGTTTTTTTTTTTTCTAGTTTGTGTCAGCTAAAGAGAAAATACATATGCCAGAGAACATTAGAAAGATACTGCACTCTCCATCATTACCACATCAAATATTCTCCTAACTGGATATATTTCCATTATAACTCTGTCATATATACAGGCTAAACATTGTTGCTGCCATCTGCCAAAATGTGTAGCATTAAGACAGCATGCCCGTGGTACTCCAGCCTCCAGCTTGTGGCTGCAGGAATAAAGTAGGAGAAGCTGCCATCTGCTTCTTTTTGTCCTTCTCTGCATGTAGATTACACAGCAAGACTATAGAGGAGATCTTGCTTCCTCTGGAAAATACTGTCAGACTATAAAAATGTCTCTGACAATTTACTGCCACTTTTGCAATACCATCAGTTGTGTACAGGGAACGAGCTTCAGCACTCTGTAAAAAGTCAAAGTCTTTCAGTGGGATTTAACTAGCACTTGAGTATGATACTGACTTCCTGTACACATATATTCTTCATCTAAAGATAGAGAAATGTGAAAAGATCTCCATGCACTGTTCTACTAATACACTTGTGTTGCTATGCTGTCCAGGCCAGAGGATTATTTAGGAGATAGGCTGTAAAGCTCTCTAGGTTGCTTAGGAGCAACGAGAAAATTTAGATGAGATTTTCTTAAATATATTAATGCATGCATCTTTACAACAGAAATTCTGTCTTCTTTGTTTTCTTAATAGATTTTTTGGGGAAAAGAAAAAAAAGAAAATGTTTTAAATTAAAATAAGAGCTATCATATTATTAATCTCTAAATGGATTGAATCAGAGAGAAGAAATTTACTATTTCAAGCTAGTCTCTGAGAAACTATGTGCAGGACTCCATTTTGGTTCAGTCTTTAAATCTGGCTAGAGGGGGGTGAAAAAGTATATAACATTATCAGAACCCCAAAAGGTGTCTAGCGTGCTGGAAGGAGCAGAAATGATCTTTTTCTGAGGATGCAGAATTTGCTTGGTTGTTTCTGAGGTGCACCTTCATGGAGTGAGCACTTCATAACACAGATATGGGTGAAGATTTTATTTCCTGAAAAAATGCTCTGGTTCTGTTTACACACAAAGCTTGATCCCTTTAATAAAACCTGTATACTTAAAGCCATGTGTAGCTAAAGTGTAGATGTAGATACACTAGTATTAGAAACCAGACCAAAACAACTGTAAGTAATGGGACAGTGTGAATCATCAAAGCCATCTCAAGCTAATATAATGCATATTAATGCTATACAGTTCCGTTGGGAAAAATATCATGATCTTATATAAAATAACTGACATAAATTCTGTATAAAAATCAATCAATATCCAGATTCCATGAAAATTTGAAGCATGGATAAGGCCTCCACAGCCTTTTCATTTTCTAGCTTTGCAGCCATAGAGAAGTCTGACCACAATAAAGCCTGTTGTTAAGACATTACAGCTCCTGTATTTCATTGTGTTATTATAACATTAAATGGTTACTACGATGAGACAGATGAGAGAGAACTGAAAATAGTTCCTCAAGATAGTTAAAATGTACAAACTTCACTTTTCATTTCATGGGAAGAGACTATCTCCTGCTTTCCTGTAAAAATGTTTCAGCCACAGTTGCTGAAGAGTTGCAAACAGCTGCTTTCCTCAGTATGTACATGAAAGAACAAAACCACTTCAGAACAAGGGCCACAGCAACAAATGTCATGAGGAAAATAGTCTCTCACCATTACAAAGTAACTTTAAAAGTTGATAGGTCTTTGAATAAGTTGAAAATAGTTGCCATTCCTGTCTTATTATCTAATAAAATCAACAATAAACTCTCTAAATATATTAGGATATTTCTTTTGAGTTCTTGGAAATGCTAGCAGAAAAAATACTAGAGTAGTTTAGATAAACACATTTTGTTTATATTTATGCTGTTCTGTCCTCACTGTTTTCACAATAGCTCATTCAAAGTTAGCTTACTAAAAATGGCTTAAAACTCCTGATTGCCTTATTAATCTAGTCATAATATTCTTCAAAAGCTTATGACTGTGTATTCATGCAAAACTGGTCACGTTGTCGTCATGTTTTGTAGAGAGGTATGGAAAAGCGGAAATGATAAGGATAACTGAATAACCATCAAAGATGAAGTTGAGGTATGAAAGTAAGTATGGGTCTGCAATGTATGAAAGCAAAATGAAGATTTGACATTTAAGGCATAAGAAGGCAAAAGAACTCAATCTTCACCCAAGTGACCTTGGGAATTAATAAAAATACTAGGTGGATACAGGCATGCTTGGCTTCCCACTTCTGTGCAAACATGTCTTTATGTGTCCTTTTCACTGTATTGCCTATTAATACTTAATTTTAACTTTAATGGTGATGAATGGAGGAGGTAGCTAACATCACAGGATTGTTGACTAGGATATAATCTTTAAAAATGGATAGTGGAACACTACATCAATGTGGAGAACTCCTTCACTCTGCTCTACAGCTCTAAGAAGGGTATATCAGGCAGCCTTCTAGCTGCACGACCCACTGCAAGTGCTGGTATCTCACAGGGAGTGTGCACATGAAGAATCATCCAGTGACCAAAGCTAGCCAGGAAAACTCTCTGATGTACTGAAGAAGTGACAAGTGAAGCTGAAATGAAAATTATCAGGGTTCATGTAAAGAAATTTATGAAAAATGTAAGAAGTACTTCATAAAGTGCAGTTCTGAATTTGGGCATCATCTAACACTGGGGGAAATTCTCTTAAATTTTAACAATTTGCCTCTGAAAAAAAAAAAAAAATTGTAACCCATATTAAACCTATTTATTCATAGAACATAACTTCTTCCTTCACTTACTTTGGGGACATGCAATTTGCAAATGAATGATTTAATTTGTCCTTGTTAAAGAAGACACAGAATTCTATTTTTACTTGGTCTATTTAAACTACATCTTAACAATGTGAACTTCTCATATTACAACCAAACATAAGCATTTAATTCCTCATACATTCCATCCCCAAATCATTACCAGGACAAGATAATTCCAAATATATACTGCTCAATCAACATCCTGACAAATGAACTTGATGTATCACTCCATGGAAATCAGTAACAGTTATGGAAAAATGCTAATTAATGGGTATCTATTGCTGATGGAAATTACACTTACCCATGAAGCGTTCTTTACAGACGAGATTTTAAAGCCAAAGGCTGCTCTGTCAAGCTAAGATGTAGGATTTGGCTATAGAGAATTTGAATACGTGGCCTTGTTTTGCTTATAGTGAAAGCCAATGGTTTTTGAAGATCAGTGTATGAACTGGTGTATAGTCAATGTATAGTTTACATTTACAAATTCCATTTTAGAATGCCAATTATAAAAATGTTCAATTCCATAATACAATATAAGGCCCTTCCTGATCCCACACTTGACTTCCTTACGTGGAAATCTTAGGAATTATGGACTCCAAATGCACAGGAAATTCAGACATTTATCTTTTAGAAAAGTTAATTGTGAGGGTGAAATTTATCGGTATTAAAATAAAATGAAATAAAATAAAAATACAGAGAAACAAATATTAAAATGTGAAAGACCAAAAAATGAATGAAAATGCTATCATTAATTATTCCTTTGTATTCCAGAGGCATCAGTCAGATTTCCAACTTCTAATAAAATAATAAATATTCACACTGCTGAGGGTTTACTTTCTGTATAAAACTGATTTTCAATGGATATTGAAGTGCTGCTGTATTGAAGGTTCATTACAACTGTTCCAGTCAAAATGCATATACATTTATATTCCTTTTTGAAGTTTGTATTAGGTGGAGTATAACATTTTAAAACAGAGGCTGACATATTTATCATTAATGTAAAAATTTGTATTATTCTATCAAAAGCTATCCCTTTGCTGGAGTGATGGGGGAATGAATAATTTTCAATAGACTTCTTAAGATATTGAATTAACTTAATTAATCTCTGGACTTTCAGTGCAGTTAGAATTTATTCATGATTGTTCGTACACAACTTTGATTTATACATGGTAAACCAAACCATACCCTTTAATAATTTTTTAATGACTCAAAAGCAATCTAGATTATTTAAACTGAATGGAAGTCTACACACATAGCATAAAAATAATACCTGTTGCTGAATAGTTTCTTCAGGAAAGGCCTTCACAAACATTTATAGAACATATAGAATGGTTATTGTAAGATTACCACAAGAGAGATGGGGAGAAAAACCCCAACAGTTAGTAAACTAGTATAATTTATCTTGAAATGTTTGTCTAATGTTTCAGTGTTATGGATCTTTTGCTTGTCAAGCTTTAATGACAACTTTATTAGTAGAATCATTAGCTTATGATCCTAATTTCTCAGTGTCAAATGCCTTCATTACCCACAAGACACTTATTTTTACTGTGCCTAGAATACTAAGCCATGGTCTAGGACTGAATACTTCTGAACCAAGAAAAATAGTCAGTTAATTCATTGAATTTTACACTGAATGCAAGAATTAGCCTGGATAGGGAAGTAACAGGGATTTAAACACAGACCTTAAAATGTGTTCTAAATGTATGAGCATGAAAACTGACAAATTGCCCTGTTATAATTTATGTACTCTGTGTGTCTGTAGAAAATAAAATAATGTGCCCTCAGAATAGTATCTTTTTAAAACTCTCCCCTGATGCCTACAGGTGTTCTTCATTCAGCTGTAAATGAAAGATCTTTATTGTTTCAACTATTTTGGCCATGTCTGCTGCTGTGCAGAGTACTAAAATGCATATGTGATTTATTAACATTGGAAAAGGCTACGAATTTTATGATTTAAATCTTATATTATCGTCATAATTCTGTTTGTACAAAGGAGTGGTGTATCATTACTCTAGATTCATGTTTGCTTGATTGGTTTCTTAGAAAAATCCTGTCAGCTAGAAAACTGCATATTAACTAGTGAATGTCATCTCACCCACTTAAGAAGATGAAAAATAAACCTATGTAGCTATCTATTTAAAGTAACTTCCCCACACCCAAAGCACCCTCTGTCTTCACATGTGAATTGATTTTGCTGAAATTCTATGAAAAGATGTCAAAAGAACTTGTTGAAACTTTTTCTTGAATGTCAAATAAACATTACGTGTAAAGAAGAATTAAAAAATTTAGAATACAAGATAAGGAGAAAGAATTAAAAAAATAATGGCAAAGAAGATATAAAGTAACTAAAAAACAGATGTTGAGTATGTTCATAATTTTTATTTATTCTTAGTGATTCTAACCTCTAGTTATTATATAGCTATGGTTCTACAAATGTATTCTGAAAATATTTTCATTCATTTAGACTATATCTAAAACTTTTTGTTTCATTTTTCTTACTTTAAAACCAATTTATTTTGAATTTTTTTTAATCATCTCTGGAAAGAAACCAACAAAATTCCTAAGAAAATAGGAATCCATGATTAAAAATAATTTATAAGTTTACTGAAAATTTTGTACTATATATTTTACAGAGGCTTTTCATAAACAGTATACATTCAAATAAGGAAAAATGCTATATTAGTAGTATACACATGTATTTTTTAAAAAAACTTTTATATATTGAAATTATGCTTCACCTTCACAGTCAAAAAAAACCCATCTCTAGTATGATAAACATAATCAACTGCAAGGTGCTTGATTTCAAATAATGGAAAAAAGAAACTCTTAACCGAGGAAAGGAGAGTGTAGAAAAAGAAAAAAAGGAGTATCATTATTATCAGAGAAGAAGTGACAGATTAGATGAAACTTCAGCTGCATTTCAAACATAAAACGTGCAGTGAAGTATAACATAAATTAAAAGACATTTAATGAGCAGGAAGTGGGAACTGGTACTGTAAGAAGATATTTTTTCCTCAGGTTACAGAGAAGGGAAAAGCTGCAAAAATATTAATGTAGACTCAACAAAGCATGTTCTCAGTATATGTAAAATAAAGAATTGATTTAATCGTTGCTGAATTCTGTGTGACATTTCAGTGACTCATCATTTCCTTGAAAACGAGATGTGCCTTAGTACCTCATTAAGCATCATAGTTTATGCCTTTTTATAAAATCTGTGTATCTATTACTATAGGACTAAATATCTCAAACCAGTATTGAAATGTACATAGTTACTGTACCAGGTCAGTCTGCAGGTTATATTCTTCACTTCAGACAGATATGGTAAGATTTTCAATCTGTCATTTGATGAAAAAAAATCAATTGCTTTTTAGACTAAGCCGTATTTTAAATGAGCTCACATTTTAATGTCATCCCCGGAGGGGGGGGAAGTTCCTCATCCAACATTTACTTAATGCTTAAAATGCAAAATTGTTTACAATGCAGGAAATGCCAATACAAAACAGGTTTTCACAATATTTCAATTAATTATCGTTAGCTTGTTTACTTTTGTGAACCTTGCATTGTCATTATTTATTAACCTTTATTCATAAATTTTATTTTTTTAAAACAAAAGTATGATTAAATTTATAACACTTAGAGAATTTTCTATGGGAATGTTTACTAACTTTGAGAAATCAGATAAGTCATCTCCTTGCAAATCCATGAAGAACTTATAAAACGAAGAGGAACCCAGCATTATGTATGCATTAAACTCTCAGCAAGTGAACAACCACATGGAAGCCAATGGAGGTACACACTGATTTAAACATAGGATGCAATACCTAAAAAGGTTCTAAGAAAGTACAAAATTGGCTTTCATAATGTTCTCCTTAAGAAGGAGGCAAATGGGTGTCCTGGATTCAGCTGGGATAGAGTTAATTTTTCTTCTTAGTAGAATAGTGCTGTGTTTTGGGTTCAGTATGGGATTTGGTATGAGAAGAATGCTGATAATACACTGATGGTTTCAGTTGCTGCTAAAAGATCAAAGACTCTCCAACTCCTCATGTCCTGCACATGTGCAGGTGTACAAGAAGCTGGAAGGGAGCAGAACCAGAGCACTGGACCTAAATTAGACAATGGAATATTTCATATTCAGCATATAACATCATGCTCAATATATAAACGAGGGGTGGCCAAGAGGAGGACGTTCTCTCTTGCTTCCAGAACTGCAACTGTGGGACCTTGGTATTTCAGGATTGTTAGCCAGGAATGGGCTGGCTATCAGCTGGTGGGTGATGAGCAATCTCATTGTGCATTACTTGTTTGTACTTTCTATTATTGCTATTGGTTTACTAAAATTATTAAGCTGTTTTTCTCTCAACCTATGAGTCTCCCTTTATCCCTCTAATTCCTTTCTCCATCCCCCGGGCAGAGGGAGGGTGAGTGAGTGGCTACGTGGTGTTTGGCTGCTAGTTGGGTTCAAACCACAACAGTGGGTCTCACACTGTTGAAGTCAAAGGAAAACATGTAAAGAGCTTTCTAACAGGCCAAGCAGACCAAACAGGAACTGTCTGCTGACACATCTGTATTTTATTGCTCTGATTGAATGGGATTAAAAAAGGTTTATTTTCCTTTTTTAAAATGTAATTGACTCAGATTTTTTTCTTAGATTATCCCAACTCCCAATCAAGTAGCATAACTAGTTCTTTCTGCTTTCAGAAAGAGAAGAAAAAAAAAAGAATTTTTCTTGCCATCACTGTCTAGTCACAGGGGCAGTGATTGTCTCAGAGTCATGAGTAGAGTGTAGTGGAAATAATAACACAATAGAAGAAACATAAATTGCAATTCTGCTTTCCTGGACACAAACTCATCTTACAGGCCTGTTGCTCTCTACGTGGACCTAAATGGCTGCTTAAACTCAGTGAAGGTCACGTTATCTAAAAACATCTGCCTGTATGCTCTCTTTTTATGGACTCTCAAGGAAAGATTCTGCATTTTACCCTGTCGTCAGCAGAAGTATTAATAAGCAATCAGATGCATACGCATCCTCAGCCATATAACACTTAAAAGACTTAAAGATATATAAAAGTCTTATAATACTTCAAAGCATTAAATACACTTTAATTTAAAAACATTATTAGAGGATATTAATGCTGTGTTCAATAATATTAAATACAATATTATTAAATACAAATTATTAAATACTTTATTAAAACATTAAATAATAATTAAGAGCATCATGAAAGTAGTTTGTCATATGAAACTAATACCATTTTATAAAGTCTCTTTATATTCTGAAAATCCCACAACACACTGAAAAACGACTTTGATACTGATGGTGTAGAGGACGCAAACTACACCTGACAATAAGATCTATGTGCTCAACAAATGTTCAGACAGTAACAGACTTCGGAATGCAACTGGGAAAAAAAATCAGAATGTCAGAATTAATTACAAACATTTTAAACTTTCAAAATAACAGTATGGTTTCTGTAGCTTCTGAAAAAGCAGTATAAGCCATCTGCATTTAAGTAACCTGTCACAGAAAGGATTACATTGGTTCTAAGGGAGCCACACATCCAAAGTACTGCACAGTGTCATTATTCAGAACAAAACGTGATTTGAAGCAAGACCTGTCAACCTTCCTAACAACAGGGAATAATGTCACCAGTTGAAAGGTGCGCAATAGGATGATCTCTGCAATTCACAGTATGTTGTTTCATAGTGCAGATTGCATAAAAATCTTCAAATGTCTTGCGGCAGGGATACCCTGATCTCCATTCTATGTAAAAAGGAGACATGCAGTACCTCATTTGAACTGAAGTATGGGCAAGCAGAAGGATGTTGGCACTCTGAGAAAGTCTCTGCAATATAGTGAAGCAACACCCTAATTTTACAGAAAACAGGTCCTACAGGGAACCTGACAAGTTTGCTGCAAATGCCTGTCAAGAAACTATCAAAAAGGTATTTGTGATTCTGTTACGATGACCATATATGCATAGCTAAAATTTTACTAGCTGAATTCAACTGAAATTACAAGTTGTAACCATCTTAAATGTTCTTACTCTTGTTCTTTCCACACAGTCTTGTTGGAGATGAAGTTAAGACCTCATTCTAAATCCATATGTGATATCTTATTTTTGCTTTTGGCCCTTTGGAAATGTCAAACATAAGTAAAAGGCCCAGTGAAGATCTTCCTCATACCCAGAGGATACAAACTCAGTTTGTGTTTCAGCTTAGTCACTCTAACTTTATTTGAAATAGTCCTCTCAAACCCTTCCCCACTGACTCACTTTCATAAAAGTTCTGTGAGCACATACACTGTAATTTGGTAATTCCATATTCTTGTTAGGCTGCATCAGCAGCCTTGGCTGAAGTGCTCCAGTGATTTATTTAGTGCCCTAAAGTGCTCTCAAACTCTATGCCTTTATCTCTTCTCCTGTTGCAATATTGACTTCTGAAAGGTAAGTTTGAAAAGACATGAACAAAAGTAAAAGTCCATGTAGGAGTGCTGTCACAGTGGAGGCACTCGTATCAAAAGATGATACATGCTGTATTATGCAAACTCCCTCTATACCCATGCAGAACAGAACCACAGATAGTATTGTAAGTATTTGCTATACACTTTAATAAGACCAGCCATCCTTGAATGCAGAGACGGAGTCAAACCAATGGCAATCCAGTTTGTACCACACGTATTTCCTGCATCATTAAAAATATATGTATTAGAACAGCAAAGCAGACAGAAGTATGTACAACATAACGTACTCCCATAACAGCATTACAGAAAGCAAATGTGTTTAAATAAAGTCCAATGAAATAAAATGAAATTTAAAAAAATAGAAAAAGTAGGCTTTTTCTAATTGAGTTTGGAAAGGCAATTAAGGCTTGATCAGAAGGAGAAATGTAAGTAGGCTGCTTCACAGAACTATGCAGAACATATTTTCACACCAGCAGGCACGACTCTGTAGGAAGGATGGGGCAGGTGTTAGAGGAACTGGATGAGAAGCAAAGCAAATGAAGATAGATGAATGTTTGAAAAGCTTTTAAAATGTTTGGAATTTGAATGGGAGTCAGTGGAAAAGTACAAGCATCAAGCTGCCATTATCATAGTGGTAATTAATGAAATTTAGAGGTAATTACTGGTGTTTGTGAAAAGCAAAAATCAACTTTGATAAAGGTTGGACTCAGAAATCAGTTTCTTAAGACAGTATGGTCTAGGAAAAAGGCAAAGAGTCTCAGTCCTAAGGGTATATATGAGAAATGGAACCACAGCTCTGTGGCAGTAGAAGGCTTTAAGCCTGATATGAATACAGGTGTCCAGTTCAGAAACATACAGAATGCACTTTTTATTATTAAGATATCTATCTTGATTCTGAACACAAGAAAATGAACTTACACAGCTATATATGTCATGATGAAGAGGAAAAAGATTAATTGTATCTTCCATGTTTAATTGCCGGATAAATTTAGCCAGGTGCAAGATGAATAGTTTCTTATTTTAACGTGTTGTTTTCAAGGGGCCAGAACTAGTCTAAATAGCAATGATTATGTTCTTATTAGTTAGATGTTTTGAACAAGAATAGCAACTGATGAATACCACACGAAAGACTTTCCTTCACTACGATAAATTTAATTTAGAATATATTCATGAAAGTTTCAAACTTACAAGACAAAAATGTCCCTTTGAATGTTAATTTTAAGTATTTAAGGTGCAAAATAAAAATTGAATATTATGGTTCCATAATTTTCCATTAGTAAAAAAACCCAACACTTCTCATGCAGTCCAAGTGATAATTTTTTTATTTTTATTTATTTATTATTTATTTATTATTAATTCTACCAATAATTTTTCACAGTGAATCCAGTAAATCCAGACAGGCATCTTTAGAAAGCCTTGCAAAGCCGCCTTCTTGCTATTCCAGGTGAATGGTCCCTCAGTTCTAGCAGGGATTTCACTACAGCTATTGATTTTACATGGAAGATGATCCAATACATGATATTATTGAAGGGTAGCAATACAAAATTTCAAAGTAGGTAGAAAGACAGACATAGTTCATGGTAATAGTTCAAAGCAATCTCACACCTCCAACTGGGTAAAATAAAATGATGGTTAATATACAATAAAACAACTGAAATTATACTGTGCTATACAGCATTTTCTGCTTAAAGCAACTTAGAAGCACCTCTTTCCCGGTGAAGCAACAGAGATAATATACCTTACACTTCTCTAAGCATAATGGAGCTGCATTGCAGCAGACTAATGCATCACAAGGACTCCTTATCCTCTGTTTCATTTTTGTTTTGGCCAAACGCGCAGTCCTTTACACATCAGTTATTTGGAGACATGTATAATTCTTGTGTGAGGAGAAGTGTTGGGCATCCCACAAACACTAGGAAGTCACACAGAAAACTTCTGACAGACTAGTCTACTTCCCTTCAACCCATTCAAGTATTACTTTTCCACCCTACTATTTTAATTTGTAGTAGAAAATAGATTATGGGTTTGGAACTCCGAGCAATTTCAAATTTTCTCAGTGAAAATAACAGTATATAGGCCAAACAGCTTTCTTCAACAGTTTTCTCTTAGATTAGATTAATAAATCCAAGGAAAGAATTTAGGGGTCCTAACTGGAATGCACTGACAGAATGTTAAGGTTTTACATGCTAATATGAGGAAAGATGAATCTTTCAGTGAGATGCTCTCAACTTTATTTCTGATAAACGCACTGAAATTAAGTAAAGCTAGAATCTTAACTCCCTGCTGTATATGACTCTCAAAGATTTGCACTCAAGTATCTTGGTGAAAGTCTTTTCATTCCTCTACCAATAAAATTGACAGCTAAAATCAGAATTTTTACAGATTTATGTCGTTAAGTCTATGCAAACATAGTTTTTTTGATCACACATATCTTTTTTCCTGCTGATTAATAGGGATATCAGACGATTGGGTAGTCTGTGATGCAGTAATGCTTTTCTTTGGGGATGGAAAACAGCAGAAATTGTGCACATAAATTCTTCCTTGGGTGGTACAAAATTAAATTATACAAGCTGGAAATAGTCCCTACAGACTGTCAGAGATTCAGAAAACAGTCTCCTCCACAGTCCTACTCTTTCACACTTGACCATTAAGCAATTTCCCACACTCTGCACACCCACAAGGAATATTCTACTCTATGTCTTTAAAATACTGAATGAGATTAACACAGCCACAAGACTCATACATGCTATTCACTGTAGTAGTGATGTTTTTATAACTCTGACAGGAGGAAACTGTAAGGACAGCAGGAGGTATGAACATTCTGGTCCCAACTAGCTATTGCTGTTAGAGTCAGTTCACAGTGAGAATTCCTCTCCTTATCCCTTTTTCTCTCATTTCTGTGCTCATTTACCTTTTCTAATCCTCAAATTAGTCCTAGAGCCCTGACTTGGACTGGCAAAGCTCAGCTTCAGATGGCTATTTCTGTCTGCTGGCCACCCCACCACTGCAGTTTGGACAGCTGTGCAAATCTGACCCTGGGTGGCTAAAGCTTTTAACTCACAGATTTAAAGCCCGCTATCCCTTAATCAGTTCCTGAGGTTCTTCTGAAGCATTAGAATGGCAAACAGGAAATTCACTTTTAAAAAGGCTAATCTGGTGTAACTGTGACAAATACACACTCAAAGCTCATACCACGCTTAGGTGAGAAATAAATGGCAAACCTAGGACAGGTCAAATGCACAGTTAGTGAGCATCATCCCATGTGTCTGATGTCACATTACTCTCCACACAGGGATTTGGTGCATGAGGGAAGAAAAATCCAGGTACGTATACCACATATGAACATACGCTGCCCAAGTTCTTTTCTTATGGATTTTCGAAGCCATACTATACTGACTAGTCCACAACAGCTGTGCATACTTTTCTCTCCAAAAATGGGTTAACTCTGCAAAGATCAGTATTAACTCCCACACACATTTCTGCTGGAAACCTGTCAGGTTGCTAGGGTAGCATGCTGTGCATAAAGGCTGCTCCCTGGCTTTCTACCCTCCCCACAGGCACATGAAGCCCTAATTATGAGGTACATATACAGAAGAGTTTCTGTGGGCTAAGGAGAAGCATCAACAAAAACATTACTTCCTTTGCTCCACGAGTTACAGACCCTTTGAAGCATTTTTCTGTTCCTTTGTTTATGATGTATCACCATATGGGAGGCTGTTTCAAACTTCACTTTTATCATTCTAATCAATTTCTTGCTCTTACTCTTTAACGTAATTATAAATTCAAAGTAAACAAATTCCAAATAGTAAGCAATAAACTAAAAACTGAAAGGGTGGTACAGTGTTGTGACAGCAGAACTGCACTTGCCCCATTTCATTACCAATACAGATATTGAGACTTCTTTTCTTTTGAAAAGTAATTTAAAGACTGTACAAGGAATGAGAAAATACCTCTTCATATTTTGTCACGCACTTGCATTATACACCTTTATTTATTTATTTATTGGTGGGGGGGGGGTTGTTGATTTTTTTTTTTGTGTGTGTGTGTCTTTGTCTCCTGATGGAGAGTGGAGTGTAGTTTCTTCTCTTCATGTTCTGTTTCACTTTGTTCCTGCTGTACCTATTTAAAGACTTCTTAACCTCCTACTTCCCAAAACATTCCTAATTTCTTAAAGTTCAGCATTAAGTCATTAAGGGCGAGCATAGAGATAACTTAAGCTTCCTCACAGGCTAACCAGTATGTCTGCAGTTAAATGCAAAGAACGTATGGTGGAAGAACTCTCTACGCCTGGCTGCCAACGGCTTATATGCTATTTCCATAGCTTTCCCTGCTGCTCCAGAAGGAAAAGGATGAGACTGAGATTCTTCTGTGTCGTTACACTAGCACATAAATCTAATTGCCAAATACTTTGAGAGTCTATATATGCCAACATGGACAATACTCTGCATTTCTTAAATATTCAGCTATTCAACCATGCAGCTTTTTAGAATGTAAGAGCTAAGAAACAGAACAGAAAAATCCTGGCACTGTGAAAAAATCATAGGTGAATTTCTTGAACACCAGAGAGGCACAGAGGAACTACCTTATGACATACAGTATAGATCCTTTTCAAATCCATACAGGTTAAAAATGCTAGTTGTCATATTTGTTTTATAGCTTAGCATCTTTGTTTTCTTTATGCTTAAAATGTCCTCAACATATATCCTCACAAGTATAGCTAAATTGGAATAAGAAGATTGGAAAGATTTATAATGTTGCCAGAGTTGTCATATAGGCTGTGAATGGGGAATGTTTCATCATAAGAATTATGACAGTATTCTGCTTACCATTTCTTTTAAAGTACATCTTTTTTTCTTTTAAACCTAAACTACAAAAATCAGTGCTTTTAAAAATAAAAGGTAAATTATTCATAACAATTAGAACAGCTGCTTTGTCTCTGTCTTGTGGGTGGAAATCGCAGACAAACATAACAAACTGATAGAATTAAGTATGAAACATTTGCAGAATTTGCATCCATGAGTTTTCATCTTCTTACATCTAGCTTATGTAAACTCAGACCTCCTTAGTTCCTTTCTGCTATTTTCCTATACTCATATCTAGGTTCATACTGAAAGTGTATTACACACATCGTGTGTAACAGGGGAGGAATTTCTTCAGGTTTGCTAGGCTGGAATTCATCCCCCAAAAGACAGGAAAGACAATAAAATCTAAGCAAAACTTCAAGTCACATTCTGCTACTATGTTTACTTGCCTGAAACTATAATATTAGTAACAGTATTACTTAAATATGTACATTGATCACTGCACGTTTGTCTTATATTAGCCAACTACCTTACATCACAAAAATTAGGATGTCGCAAGTATTTGGTTTTGCAGCTCTTCCATGAAGAGTTTCAGCAGGCAATCTTCACCCCGCCTGAACAAGGAATTTTGGCATACAACCCAAAATACACAGTAGTTCTCTGAACACCTAAAGTGTGCTAACCCTTCTGGGAAAGAAAAAAAAGGTGGTGATTCTGATGTCATTTATACAAAAGACCCAATTGTTCTACTGATAGGGGAACTCCTCAGAGAAGAGGACAATTCATATTTAAAGGATGAAGCCCCTATATAGGGACCGGGGTAGTTCAGGATTAAAAATATGAACAGATTAAAGATCGCCTGCCTTGCAAATACTGAGAAGAGAACAGTATTTCTAGCTTCAGCCAAATGAGGAAGTACTTTGAAAGAGATGATTAGGTGGGTCATAAAACTATACAGAAGCATCTCCCCAGACGAACAGCTTGCTTAAATACTGTTTCTATGTCAGAAGAAATAAATTATATCAGAATGTAATATCTCCTAATCATTCAACTCAAGTATTGTTACTTCTTCATAGCACCTTAATACACCCAAACTGTCCTCCTACAACGTACAGCATCAACAGTGATCAACAGCAATGAATTCTAGTCTTGTGATCACTTCAGGACATCATTATCTTTTAATTTAACACATATTTAAAATGTTGCTTTATAAAAATGAAATAGTGCCAAGTTCCTAGGGTGAAACGTAAAATTCATTTTCTAAACTTGATCTTTTGTGCTTAGTTTTGAAGTCTTTATTTTATTGTGATTGTTTCTTTGTCAGAGGAGAGGGTCTTTCTAACTTCCCCTCTCAGGCATAGTTGTAATTGGAATATTTATGTGAAAGATATCATGTTTTATTTTGAATCAATTAATTTTCTTTCAGCATCTTCCACTTAAGTGGTATTATAATTTTGTGATGGATTCAAGTTTGAGAATTAGAACCTATTTACATAGAAGAAAAATTTTCTCTTTTAGAGAACCATGTGTTGGGGTTTGATCATTATTTGTAGTTTTCTCCACCTATCTTCCTCTGGCATTACAGTAAGCAGCCCTGTTTCAAGATATCAGATGTATCATCCATTTTCTCTGTATCCCTCTATTGGAGTGTTCTCTACATATACAAAAGCAAAAATCTGAAATATAAAAATCCACAACTGTCTCCAGTAGGGGAGACAGTTTCTTCTTTCACTAAAGAAAACACTCTAGGGGGACAAACACAGAGAGAAACTAACTGCTGCTTTTTACATTTTTTTTTCCCAGAAAACCAAATGGAAGCTAGGTTGCCCTGGGCATTTTTCTTTAGACATTGTGTAGAATACATATTCTTGTCCATTTATACTCATCAGATCTAAATCTGGAAAATAGTATCACGCCAACAAAGAACCAGAGACAGAATCTAACTCCTGTATTTCTACTGTGTGTGATAATGTGATCTCCATGACTGGAAATTTTCTTGATGTCCTTGTATGGGCATGAAGATGGTATCAATCTGTCTGAGATTAGCAATGTCCTTTGAGTTCCCTGCCCAGACATGAGACAGAATAGACTAAAAGGCTGGAAAGTATCACAGCCCTCAAAGAACAGATGTCTCTTTTGAAATAATTCCTGGTTTATAATAGGAGTCAACAAAATGTTTTATGCCGCTCCTTAAATTTAGATATAAAACTGTTAAAAACTTTTATCCGTTTTTCATCACAAAGTAAACCAGCAATGGAAGCAGAGCACACCATAAGAATGTATTTCACTGCCTGCTTGCAGAAAGAGTTCTATTCTGACAGATAACCACTAAGGCTCCAAAAGAGGCCTTTTTCATCATTTGGGAGCCTTTATGTAACTATTTTGCTGAAAAATCATTGGCTCACTGTTCCATAAATTTTGCAAGTTGAAGCAAAACAAACTGTGTGTGTGTTTTATGTTTTCTGCCCCTTCTGTTTAGAAAGCAGGAACTTTCTAAAAATTTTAAGCATGGACCACTGCTAAACGTCAAAGTGGTTTTTGGACCACCCAATATTCACATTATCAGAATCTCATTAGAAAGTGTTTACAAAGGTAACACAGCTCTGAAAAGCAAGTTGGAATATTTTACCTTCATCCAGAGTGAAGACTGCAGCTTGTCAGTCACTGACACAGTCACAGGAAGCCAGAACAGTAGCACAGTAGGAAGGATGTTTTCAGGAGCATATCTCACATTAATGAAGTTGACTAGATATGGGAGACTAAACAAAATCACTCTCCTACCAGCTTCTTACACTAACTCCCCTTAAATGTGACAGAAAACTCACCTTTTTCATACACATCTCAGATTTTACATTAGTGTCTGTGTTCCTTGGGTTTGCCATCACTCTCCTGTGGGCATTTTGACTGAAGTTTATGATTTACTCTAAAGGGCTTTACATGTTTATTTACTGAAGTGGTATATAAATGAATGGAACATCAAAGCGAATTATTGAATATTAAATAAATCAAAAGCATAGTTTCACAAACACTTAAAGTGGAAAAGTACTGCATTTACAAAACTCAAATTCAGTATTCAATGCATTTATACATTCCTAATACTGATCCCAGACTCTGCAAAGGCAAGACTATCGTGAGCCCGACATGGAAATGTGGAACATTGCAAACTGCTTTATTTTTCCTGCAAGACATTACAGTCAGGAATGGGTTAAGCTATATAGGACTACACCTTTCTTTTCTGCAAAGGCAGGTAGTCAGAAATGATAGAACTGTACAAAGCTGTACAACAGGGAGTTTAAAAACAGTCAAATTAAATTTTCACCAAAGGATTTCCCAGGGAAGAATACTTTCCCATGGAGAAACAGTGAAACAAAGAAAAAACTGTTATCCCAAGAAATTGCCACTGTATGTAAAAAACCCACAAGCTAAACCTAAAGCACTAAAGGTTTAAGTGTGAATAAACTTTTTAACAAGTGAATGACTACATTTCATGGCAATAATTAAAATGATAACAAATCATGCAAGAAATCGATAAATATGGTGATAGAAGAAAAAATAGAGATTACGATGTTTATTACAATCCAGAAAGTGCAACCAAGCAGGGATGAAGATAAGAAACTGGCTCAGAAATGTGGGATGAAAAATGCAACAGGCACAGAGGAAAGGGATGACTAATAAGAAAACAAAGTAAAAAAGAAAAGAGGATTTTTTAAAAATGGCAATAAAATTACAAATTAAAATTCTAATTTCAGTGAGGATTTTTGGACATCATTTAATTCCTATGATTTATTATCTCCTCAGTAGAACTATAGCAGTGAGACACTGGTTTTCATATTAATAGAAAATTATAAATGCCACTGCAATCAGTAACACTGACTTTCTCTTTCATCAGCTAGTGGTCTGGTGCTGGTCAGATGATGAAATCAAGGAGAGTGAACTGGTAAACCAGCTGGAGAAAGCATCTGTAATATGATTTAAAACAACAAGATTTTTCATTTTGTTTTAGTTAATTTTTATTTATAACAGTGTGATTTCATTTACGCCTATGTAAAGTTTGTATAAAATCCTTATCTAATACTAACCATGGTTTATCCCTTCTCAAAGGCATAAATTAGAGCACAATCCAAATACAGTGGAAAGATAAGATCTTTTTTTGTCTTCCCCTATATTTTTAAAACACCAAATATACATGCGGAAATTACATGAGATCAATATTTTTATTCCTTTCCACTCCATCAGTCAAATAGCAAAATAATCAGAAAAGGGCACCACATCCCTCTGTTTGTGTTGTGAATTGACTGAATGAGAGTTTGACAAGTCTTAAAGGCCAGCATAAGACACAGAATATCCCTCATTAGATTTTGCACAACAGTGACTACAGAGGGCTATGAATGCACAGTACTATGAATAATAAAACATCTGTGAATTACATAATGTCACTAAGTACATTCCAAATTGTTATGCATATATTAACCCACAAATACAGACTGGTACTTATTTAATACAAATTCAGCAAAAAAATGCTGTTTCTCAAAGGCACTGGAAGCCCATTATGCTATCCAAATCTCACATATTACTCTAAGGAATGTGATGCTATTGTTCTATCACAATAAAAAATAGTCACATTAACAGTTTTTAGTGACAGGTAGTGATTTTTTGGGGAAATCCACCAACTTTAATGAAATGGTATTTCTTCTTGTATATTCAACTGCCTGGAGTCTACAAAGATAAAAATGAATATAAGGAATTTATATATATATATATTAAGACTCAATATTTTCACCCTTCATATTGCCATTGAAATCTGCAGTCAAACTACTAACTCATAGCACCTTCTGACAATCAGAAAAGTCCCTATTTGTATTACTGTACGCTGCACACAGCTCAATTGGAACCCTCTGTTTTAGAAGTGCCCCCCTACCACCACCCTGGTGATAAATAATTTTAGGATTTTCATGCTTGCTGTTAGCTTCAATGAATGATGTGCTGCTTTTTCACTGCTGAAGCCAGGCTTCTTTTGAAGCAGCTATAGTAGTCTCTTGACAGTGTAATACAGAAATGGATCAGTAATTACAAAGGGGAGTCAAAATTATGATTACTCTGCTGTGTATTCTTCTTAATGACTAGTTCAGAAGCAGGAACATAGAACTATTGTTTCAAAGGCAAGTCTGAAACCCCTAGAGATTTAAATGAATATTATATTTTTTAAAATCACCTTTCTTCTGTCTCTGTCAAATTACCTACTCTTTCAATTAGTAGAAACACATCACTTAATAAAACCACAAAGTATGCGTTATTATTCTATTATAGGTTGATATCATTAGATAGAAAAGTCTTTAATAACGAGTGGCACTGTTTATCCTCATCTAGTCATACCTAACATCAGACAATTGCCATTTACCACACTGAAGCCTGATCCAAAACCCACTGAAGTCACTAACACTTTTACTTTCTTGAGTCACAAGAAGGCTTTTAAAAATGTAAATGCTGTTCATCCTTTCACCCCAGCATACAGCACTCCAAGCCCATCTCACAACTGCCACTTCTGATGTAACCTCCATGCTAAGTTAGTGTAGGAGACATTTATCCAGAACAAGAACTGAGGCTATAGGATTTATGAAATCAACAGACGGCCTCAGACTAAGTGTATTTAAAGGAGATTTTAATTTTTAATGAAAATGATTTGAGATTGGGTATGTAACCAAAACTCAGGTATGTTTTTGATCTTATCCCAAAAATAATTCAAGACAGATAATCCAGGTTACCATATGCACTGTATTTCACTCCTCCTATTAAAAGTAGATTACAGAAGGGCTAAAGCTACTTATGATATTTCAGGCTTCCCAATATTAATTTGAATAAGATAATAGATAAGGGAAGCATGATTGGCAGCCATTCCAGCTACACAAAGTACAAATCTCTTCAGCAGAATTTCAGTGGATTATAAAACTGAGTATCAAAAAGATCTAGTGATAATTTGATCTTCCATTTTTGAATATATTAATATCTCTTCAGCTATCATTATTCACCATATTTTTCCTACAAAAATATTGATATTCTGTTCTAAAATAAAATGCAGTATTGTAAAGAAGTATTATGAAAATTTGGAAGTGTACATTGAAGCATTAGATATGTACAATCTAAAAAAGCCTTCTGATGTGCAAACCCCATGAAATGCACACAGTGAGTTAGGAAATCAGTATCAGGCGCCAACCATTGACATCCATGTCTGGAGACAAGAATTCCAATTGCCTTTTCTTTCCTGGTTATGGCATGTAGGGAAGAAGCCGCTGCAGCTGTACAGGCCCTGAGAGACAGATGCACTAGCCAGAGAGATAATACACATGTCCAGAACCTTCCCACCTGCTGCCTGGCTGAGTTCACACTGGTTATTGCAAGATGTGGATAACCATCCATATATTTGCCTAGTAGTGACACTTAAGGGTTATATTTTTTAAATAATTAATCACTGGAGTAAGTTATAGTCAGGATTTTTTAAAATTCAACATTTTTTTCTACATGTACTATAATAGGTGTTGTAATTTGCTCTTGGTGGAATTCAACATAGCCAGAATCTCACAAATTCAGCAGAGTCTGTACCTAGTGCATTATAAGAGAAACTGTTTACTCTGTTTTGAATAAATTAGACAAAAATGAAATGGTTACATTTTTAGGACAATTCTCTGCCTTTTTTTCTTCATCATAGTAATGGGAAAAAATCAGTATTCCAAAAGTGGCAAAGCTGAAATTATTATGCCAGAACTCAAGATTCTGATATTTTAACCTCAACATACAAAAGCACTGCACATGTGCAGATGAAGTGTGTCCAAAACTTCATAATATTAGGGCATCAATCAGCAAATTCCCATTGATATTAACAAACTGTGAACAGTATTTACTTGAGCAATCTTCACCATATCCTTTAATGTAAGATGTTTTATATCTATTTAATACACCAGACAGTCAAGGCAGACAAGGTGACTTCTTTTACCCCACAGAAGCAGGTCAGTGTCATCAGCAAGAACGCAATGCAAGAGCCCCAATTTCTACTTCCCAGTTCTACGTAGCAAACCAAACTGTTGCAGATTATTCATTTTAAATTAATGTAGCTCATGCCGGAAATCTAACCTGTACTGAGATAGGCAAGACAGAAATATGTCCTATTGTATGTATGTTTACTGTCTGGCCTTCCATAGTTGCAAACCCTGTTTCTGAAAATCTATTGTTACCTTGGAATGTATTGCAATAAGCCACAACCCCAGTCAAATGTACTACAAACAAATTAATACAAAAATCACCCTGACAACATGTATAAAACCAGTATATATTTGTCAAAAGTCATCCTACTAGAAATAACTCTGAGTGCAATAAAATCTGCCTGGTGCTGCTCACTGACAGTTCTAATTTCAGTAAGAATAATTCAAAGCAAAGTGCAGAAGGCTGCACGGAAGTCCTCCACAACACAATACAAAATGAAATAGTGTTTTATTTAATATCTAATGCTATATTTAGAAACTAAATCTAGTATTTAAATGGGAGATTAAATTTTAAAATACAGTTTATTAGTATTGCACCTATGGTTTTACCATTTTATTGTTTCAATATTAATGCCAGAAATTGGCACCATCAACATTAGAAAATAAAGGAAAACTCAAGACTGCTCCAAGTGAGTTTATTGGGTTTAGCTCCCTGCATATACTTCAAGTTCTTCAGGAATGCTCTTTGTATACAGGCACAAGCTTTGCTCAAGAGCTGTGGTCAGATTCATAAAAATATCCATACAGATCATCTCTGAAAAACAACACATTGAACCCAACAGGTAACCAGCAGTTATCAACTCCTTACTACTGCAAGATGCAGGTGCCAACCACTGACCAACTTCAAATACTTTTAAGCATCTAAAAAACAAGGTGAGCATGGCATGACATCATGACATGACATGAATTTTACAGCCACATATAACTGTACTTTTCATTCTCCTTTCACTATCCTCTATACACTACAAACTCTTCATCATGCACAGGAAACACCTGACTAATTGCACCCAGAAATCTACCCTTTCTATTCCACAGCACTGCTGAGAGTTGCTTCTTTCAGACTCCCTGGAGCTTTAATTCATGACTTTCTAATGGCCTCCATGGGGAGCATTTCAAAATGAGGAATGGAAGCAGGATGAAGGTGAACAAGAAAAACACTGAGTCTCGTACAGCTTGTCCAGTTTCCTCTTTATAATGTAGGCTTCTCAGGACAAAGCTTATGTATAGCTGTGTCACTGCTAGCACTGAGTATATAACCAACAGTTTCACAATACTATTGAATTCGTTACTTCCATACTATGTGTTTTTTCTTATTTGTTGAACATCTTTTCCTAACAAACAACGTCAATGTATTCACATTTCACAGTCATGAAATACTGAAATAAAACCAAATATGCTATCTGTATTTGAAGCCATCATAAAATAATGTTTGATTTGCTTCCCTAATACAATATTTTAGAAAAAAGCTAACCTGAAATATTTTTTTTCTTAAATGCATCATGGTTAAATCTAAAGCATTCTTTGATGAAAATTGCACTGCAATATATATGTACAGAACTTGTCACATATACATAATGATGAAAATTAATATTTATTTCAAACAATTTGACCAGGAGGCAGTTTATAGACATTAAGCAGAAAGGATTTGCTCTGAAAACCAGTTCTCCCAACTTCAGTGAAACAGAGGGCCTTAAAGTATTTCTACAATATCATACTACTATTTACAGACATTGCTATGGATCTCATCAGCATACCTTATAAACAGCTCACAAAACAAAATGCATCAATTTTCTCTGATAGGGATCATGAAAAGTATTCTGTTTTCACAGCTCCAAAGAGGTAGATATTAATGGTAGACCTAGGAATGAAGACTGAATCTCCTGGTTTCTCACCCCACAACAGATAATACAAGCCTAGATTTCTGCCCCACCGTAGAAATGGCATTGTGAGGTTAATAACGTCAAATACATGAGCTATCTTTTATCATTAAATGTGTGCTAAAGCAAATAAGTGAGATGAGACATTTCTACTTAAATGTGTTACATGTTAACTGACATTAAACTTAAATACAGAAATGTTTTGAGCTTGAACATGTTTAAAGTTCCTCTGAGATCAAGTCAAAGAATCACAGAATCATTCAGGTTGGAAAAGATCCTTGGGATCATCGACTCCAAGCATCAGCCCTACTCTACAAGTTCTCCCCTACACCATATCCCCCAACATCTCATCTAAACGACCCTTAAACACATCCAGGGATGGTGACTCCAACACCTCCCTGGGCAGCCTGTTCCACTGTCTGAACACTCTTTCTGTGAACATTTTTTTCCTAATGTCCACTCTAAACCTCCCCTGTTGCAGTTTAAAGCCGTTCCCTGTTGTTCTATCACTAATTATCTTTCAGGTAGTTGTAGAGAGTGATGAAGTCACCCCTCAGCCTTCTCTTCCTCAAACTAAACAGTCCCAGCTCCTTCAATCTCTCCTCACAGGATTTATTGTCCAGATCCTTCACCAGATTAGTTGCACTCCTCTGCACTCGCTCTAGTACCTCAAGATGTCTCTCATACTGAGGTGCCCAAAACTGGACACAATACTCCAGGTGTGGCCACACCAGTACAGAGTACAGGGGCACTATCACCTCCCTGCTTCTGCTGGTCACACCATTTCTAATACAAGCCAGGATGCCGTTGGCTTTCTTGGCCACCTGGGCACACTGCTGGCTCATGTTCAGCTGCTTGTCAATTAGAACCCCCAGATCCTTCTCTTCCACACAGCTCCAGCCACTCCTCCCCAAGCCTGTAGCCATGCAGGGGGCTGTTGTGGCCCAAGTGCAGGACCTGGCACTTGGCCTTGTCGAAGCTCATCCCATTAACGTTGGGCCACCGATCCAGTCTATCCAAGAATCTCTGTAGAGCCTCCCTCCCACATTTAACTTGGTGTCATCCGTAAACTTACTGATACACTCTATGTCCTTATCAAGATCATCAATAAAGATGTTAAACAGAAAGGTCCCAACACCGAGCCCTGGGGAACGCCACTTGTGACCAGCTGCCAGCTGGATTCAGCTCCATTGACCACCACTCTCTGGGACCGTCCAACCAGCCAGTGCTTGACCCAGCAGACAGCTCGCTCATCCAGGCCATGAGCAGCCACTTTTTCTATGAGAATTCTATGGGGAACTGTGTCAAATGCTTTTGGAAAAATCTAGGTAGACAATATCCACAGCATTTCCCTCATCCAATAGTTGAGTCATCTTGCCATAGAAGGAGATCAGGCTTGTGAGGCAGGACCTGCCTTTCATAAACCCATGCTGACTAGGCCTGATCCCCTGGTTGTCCATTGTATGACTTGTAATAGCACTCAAGATGATCTGCTCCATGACCTTCCCTGGCACTGAGGCCAGACTGATGGGTCTATAGTTTCCTGGATCCTCCTTTCTGCCTCTCTTGTAGATGGGTGTCACATTTGCCACCCTCCAGTCCAATGGGACCTCCCCAGTTAGCCATGACTTCAGGTAAATCATGGAAAGCAGCTTGGCAAGCACATCTGCCATCCGGTCCCACAGACTTGTGTGCATCCAAGTGGTGCAGCAGGTCTCTGACCACTTCCTCTTTAGTTGTGCTGACCTCATTCTGCTTCCCCTTCCCATCTCCCAGCTCATGAGGCTGGGTGACCAGGGAACAGCCCGTTCCACTGCTAAAGACTGCGGCAAAGCAGCCGTTGAGCACCTCAGCCTTTTCCTCATCCTTTGTCACTATGTTTCCCTCTGCATCCAATAAAGGAGGGAGAATTTCCCTAATCCTCCTTTTGTTGTTAATGACTTTATAGAAATATTTTTTATTACCTTTAACAGCTGTGGCCAAGTTGAGCTCTAGATTCTCTTTGGCTTTTCTAATATTCTCCCTGCATAGCTACACTACATCTTTATAGTCTTCATGAGAGACCTGGCCCCTCTTCCAAGGGCAATAGATTCTCCTTTTGTTCTTGAGATCCAGCCAAAGGTCCCTGTTTATCCAGGCTGGTCTCCTTCCCTGCCTGCTTGGTTTTTGGCAGATGGGAACAGCCTGCTCCTGTGCCTTTAAGACTTCTCTCTTGAAGTATGACCAGCCTTCCTGGACTCCCACATCCTTCAAGGCAGCCTCCCAGGGGATTTCATTAATCAGTCTTTTGAACAGGTCAAAGTTTGCCCTCCAGAAGTCTAAGGTGGCAGTTTTACTAGCCCCTCTCTTTGTTTCTCCAAGGATCAAAAACTCAATCATCTCACGATCACTGCACCCTAGACGGCCTCCAACTTTTATTCCCCCACAAGCTCTTCCCTGTTCACAAGGAGCAGGTCCAGGAGGGCACTTTCCCTGTCAGCTCACAAACCAGCTGTGTGAGGAAGTTATCTGCCACACATTCCAGGAACCTAAGTGTCCTGTAGTCCCTCAGTTGTTTTAGAGAGAAACAAGAAAACTAACTCAGGCTGACAGAAATGGGTGCCAAGATGTCTACTTCTCACCATAAAATCTCTCAATTGTGGAAATACACAGCTAGTTTAGATAAGACACCAAGTGTTAAAATAATCATAATCCACCTGTTAAAATCATGCATGTGTGACTGGTTACATGCTAACTCCCCTCTTAGAGGTGGAAGCTGAGACTGGTGCAAGTCATAGAATCACAGAATGGTTTAAGTTGGAAGGGACTTCAAAGATCAACTAGTTCCAACCCCTCTGCCATGGACAGGGACACCTTCCACTACACCAGGCTTCTCGAGGTCCTGTCCAGCCTGGCCTTGAACACTTCCAGGGAGGGGGCAACCACAACCTCTCTGGGCAACCTGAATTCCACACCACCCTCATAGTAAAGACTTTCTTCCTTATATCTAATCTTTTCAGTTTAAAGCCATTACCTTTTGTTTTATCACTACCTACCTTTGCAAAAAAGTGCCTCTCCATCCTTCTTGTAGCCCTTCCTTAGGTACTGGAAGGCCACTATAAGGTCTCCCTGAAGCCTACTCTTCTTCAGGCTGAACAACTCCAACTCTCTCAATCTGTCCTCATAGGATAAGTGCTCCAGCCCCCTGACCATCTTCATGGCGCTCCTCTGGACCCATTTGAGCAGGTCCATGTCATTCTTACGTTGGGGGCCCCACAGCTGGACACAGTACTGCAGGTGGGCTCTCACTAGAATGGAGCAGAGGGGGAGAATCACCTCCCTCATCCTGCTGGTCACACTTCTCTTGATGCACCCCAGGATACAGGTGGCTTTTTGGGCTGCCAGCACACATTGCTGGTTCATAGCGTTTCATCCACCAGCACACCCAAGTCTTTCTCCACAGGGCTGTTCTCAATCCACTCATCACCCAGCCTGTATTTGTGCATGGGATTGCCTCAACCCATGTGCAGGACCTTGCACTTGGCTTTG
Organism: Athene noctua; assembly: GCF_965140245.1. NCBI lineage: Eukaryota > Metazoa > Chordata > Aves > Strigiformes > Strigidae > Athene > Athene noctua. The sequence continues at coordinate 22,820,602 of NC_134040.1, read as the reverse complement.
TTGAACTTCATGAGGTTTGCCCGGTCCCACCTCTCCAGCCTGTCCAGGTCCCTCTGGATGGCACATCCCTTCCCTCCAGCATGTTGACCTCACCACACAGCTTGGTGTCATCAGCAAACTGCTGAGGGTGCACTCAATCCCACTGTCCATGTCGTCAACAAAGATGTTAAACAGCGCTGGTCCCAGTACCAATCACTGAGGAACTCCCATTTGTCACTGCAGTCTAGAGTTATCTTTACTCCCTGTATATTTCTACCATCCTCACAATACAGGGGTGGATAACAGAAGGAAATTGACATTATTCTAGCAGCAAAAAGGAAAAGCAGATGGATATTTATGATGTAGAACTATGCCCACACAGTCTTCTGAGGTTACTTAATCTATTTTGCTCATATTTGCTAAAATAAAATTGCTCTGAACAGTATTCAAGAAGTGATACTTTTTTTCCAGAAACAACATTATGTTTAAAGAAAGGCTATTTTGTGTCAAATGCCAATTTAAAGTCTTGCTACTTTCTCGAATAGGAACTCTGCAAAATGTATCATAAACAGATAGTTATGCCTGATAAGATAGGCTACAGAGCACAGTGATATTTACTGAAATCTTCAGAACATTTTTCTCTATCATTTTTCAAATATAATATATATATAAAAATATATTTCTATGTATAAATAATAAATAACAGAAATCTTTTAGAAATTGGCTTGGTTGGCACTTGCTATTCAAAATGGTGTTACTGGGCTAAACTGAGGCTGTTTAAATGTGAAAAGTAATCTGATTTGGAAGAAAATTAATTTTAAACTAGATTTGAAAACACTAATGCCTTCCTCAAATTGTACTGCGGAAGACTACTGAGGGCTCTGTTGTAACTGCCAGGGACATAATGAACTTTTTTTTTTTTTTTCCTATTAGCATCATAACTCCCTCAGAAAGGGCAACAAACTACTTTACTGTGATAGATAGCTCTGATGCCATTTCTAGGAACTACAGATCAAAGGAAAACTCACTGCTGAAATAGTAATCTACTGGGGCATGATGAAGAATAGTAATTTGATTTTGGTTTCCTGATATTTTCAGAGACTTTCTAACTAAAACAAATAGCTTAATTTTAAACAATTAAACTGTGTAGGCATGTTCATGGTGTTAGAAAGGGTTATTTAGAGCATTCATCACATATTACACTCTCAACGTAGATTCTTGTAAAATATTGAGAACAGTGTAGAAGCTCGAACAGCACTTCACATAATTATAGTTTTCCCTATATGTAATGTCAAAAGTCAAATGTAATGTCTACAAGCACAATAGGTTAATTTTTTCCCCAGTGCAGAGGGACATAATCTTGAGTTTGTAAATATACATATACACTGGAAATTTAAATGTAGCCACTGCATTTGAGAGTACAAAGCAAAATTCAATCAACTGTTGAACAGTAAAATGAGTAAGGGGTTAAAGTATGGATTATCACACCAGACTTTCTAAATGATGAGTGAGTAAATCTAAGTCTCTGTGCTTAGAGGTGTAAATGAAGTTTGCAGGAAGAGTAGGGACAAAGGTTTTTAGTAAGCCTGAGAAAACCCAAGTGAAGATTTTAAACTCTTTAATGAACCTTTCCAAAACCAATTTATTTAAATTAAATTATACTGTTCACCCTGATACTAAAATGTACTCTAGGTGGTGGAAGTTTGCTTAATTTAGTCGTTCAGTTTAGGTTTGATAGATAAATTATCAAGTTGAGTACCACTGGGAAGACCATATCTACTTCTCCACCTATATTTAAATTTGTGATTGGCATCAGTGAGAGTGCCTCTACAAACTGAATGTACACAGTCCCCAGAAGTACACACATTAAGAAGAGAAATCTTGTGCCACACAGCTTAATTTCCCATTCGTTGCCACTTCCCACACTATTCCTACTAATAATTTATCTGACTTGTGCTTTAACTAGGTAAAGGAATTGCTTATCACAACTTCCCTGATACTTTGCTACTGATGTATCTTGTTCTTTAGTGTATAAACTTGTATAAAACAGACATGAAAATAAAATTATACTAAAAGATGAGTTGTCTTTACTCATACAAGTAGTCTCACTGGGTTTATTTGGCCTGATCATCTGGGTAAGGCAAGTCAGATTTGGCTTTAAAAGTTCTAACTTAAGCTTGTAAAACATAGGAAAATGAGAGGCGTATGAATTCTTTTTTTTTTTTTTTTTTTTTTCTCTCATCCATGAAGGACAATGGCAACAGAAAGTAAAATGTCAGTTGTCATGAACAGGCTTTCACTCCCTCATTCTGACAGAAAAAAAGACATCTCTCAACAATGAAGCAGCCATAGGAGGCAAAGAGGTAAGAAATAGTTGAAAAAAGCTGTATCACCACTTGTAATTCTGAAACTCCCAGTGTCTTGCAAGTTGATGTCACACAAGAAAAAATCTTTCATTTGGTCTCCCACTGTTTTTCTGACCTTTCCCCACTGGTGTTGTAGCAGGAGGCAATATAAAAGCGCTTTTATTCCATACAAATCACTTGGCTGCTAAACTCTGTGAAATCTGAAAATTACAGTAGTTCCACAATATTTTTCAAGGATCCTCTCTTGGTAATTGCTTCTGACTAAAAAATTAAATATAGAAGAATGAAATTGCAATGAACACAGAAGACACAATTTTGATTTAATTTCCAGTTGCAGTATAATTTTATTAAAATATAGAGTTACTGTATCTGAGAAAAGGATCTGAGCAGAGGTCCTTAATATTTCTCTTTACACTTTCCAGGTTAAACTTTCTTTCTCTTACCAAAATGATGTCTATATTCAGAAAAAGGCTGAAAATTTCACAAATACATTTGCATACTTCATGCATTCATTTCTGCAAAATGTTACAAGTTAATTATTTTGGGGGGGTTTTCTCACCTTAAGTAAGCTTTGCAACTGCTCTGAACTCATGAAATATTGTCAATGGATTGCAGGTATTTCATATGCCATTTCTAACCATCTATTGAAAGGGCTAGAAAGCACAAAAGAAACTGTACGGGGATTTTTCTAACAAAGTTTTTGGTACTAATTTTTATAGGTTCACTGATAGTACTAAACAATGCATTTCAACTGAGAACAATGTTTTTCTTGATCTCTTTTCAATATTTTTCTTTTTCATTCCTGTATGTCTTAATTTTAATTTCCTTTCTCTCTTTATTTTGTTATTTTTCCATAGGTTTCTTTTATGTGGAATTACTAAAGGTCTCAATGTATTTTCTTTCAATGAGTTCCAGACTAGCAATCAAAGTTAAATAAACAGAGTACATGTAGAAACCCCAAATCAATTAAAAAATGAAATAATTGATTTTTTTTTATTTTAATTTCACTCATTGATTTTGTTCACAGAAAACAAAATCAATATAGTAGCAGTATACAGACTTCGGAGTTTGATAATATATCTCAGTAAAATAAAGAAGTCAAAGCCCCTACTGGAACTAATTACTACAAGTGGACAAAAGTGGCAAACTATCAGTTTTGAATGGATAATCACAAAGGATGAGTTAATTCAGACATAAATATATAACAATCAGGAGAGAAAAAGTGGTTTTCAGCATCGTTGCTTATACAGTTGAAAAGCTATACTATGAAGGAAGGCAAGCGATAATATACACTTTAGTTGCAAATATAGTTTCCTCACACAGTTATACCAGCTTTACATCAGAAATTTGAATGGGATGAAGTTATGCTTTATTCATAAGAAAAAGAGCTTGCTGAAAAATTATTAATACTTAAAATATTGTCTGTTGTTATTCCTTATGATGAAGATGAAGTATATGAATGAATAAATCATTTAAGAGAAAATATTCAGCCTTTCCTTTCTTTAAGTCATAAACTGATATATTATATAGTGTAATACCCAAAAATATATATAAAATAAATATAAAAATTGGTATATGTAGATATAAAATTGGAGTTGGTGCTATAGTCTTTGTCTTTATATGATGCATATAGCTTAATAAGGACTGCAGAGTCAGAGGTTTTCCCTACCTGTGGTTCTGATATTGGCAATTGTTCAATCCTCAGGACAATTATTCTAGTCTAGAGTGCTATGACCAAGTGAATTAACTTGTTTGAAACTGAAACTGTATGTGCGTACATGTCAGTGGTTGTTGATTTCCCTCTTCACTGGTAGTCATTTAGCATGTCTTGGTTTCTCCTATCTACCTCAATTTCCTTGTAGAGCCATTTTTCTCAGCAAAATCTGAAGGACCCAGGACTGTTCCCCTTAATTCCTCTCCCCCACTTTGTCTTATGTTCCCAAGTAGTACGAAGATTTTCAAATACTAACACTATATCTTGATTTCCAGAAATTCAGTCCTGACATAATTTTTTTTCTTCATCTAGCACATCATCAGGGTTGTTCTTTTTTTTTAAGCAAACCACAAATACTTCCTTGATTCAAATACTGAAAATTCAGTCTTGTTCACACTCATCTCCCAGTTACTAATTGAAGCAATCATCTAATCAAATTTCAGTCCTTTCAAAGATGGAACACAGAAGAAAACAGTGAGATTCTTCATCCTGTTTGTACTCCTAAATTAGATGGTATTTGATCCTGTTCCTCCACTTATGATCATTTCTGCTTACCAAAACTTTCTCACATACGATATTTTTTCTCGATTGGATTCCTGACTCTGTTTAATATGTCTCAAAATGCATTCGAAATGTAATATGAATCTCTTGTTTTCAGGGCTTTTTAAAACAATTTATCATGGGGTTTTTTTGGGGGTTTGGGTTGGGGTTTTTGGGGGTTTTTTGTTGGGTTTTTTTTTAATAGCTTTGTTTTCAAGGTCCACTTAGTTCTGAAGTAACCCTGCCCCCTGGGAATCAATTTCTTAACATGAAAGTAAAGAGAGTTCATGTATTTTGTGATCCAACATCCCTTAGAGTTGGAGTTTCATTTCATAAATAATTCAGTTACAAGTACATACATTCATTTTAAATGATTCCTCAGTGTGGCCAGGGTGCTGCATAGTCTGCACTGTATCCACCTACAAAAAATATAAAAATATGTGTCCTCTTTCCAGGATATGAGTAGGCTTTGGCTAACCTAATCCTGTATCATGGATCTTATAAGTGAGCAACAAGATTCCTCTTCTCTCCCTTAGGTGCAAACATATTCCATAAAATAACTATTTGGCAGTGAAAACAGAATAGTGTTATATTTGTTTAAGAAAAAGAAAGAATTATCTCTAGGAACAGGGGGTTTTTTAAATCATAAATTGATTTATATGTTCTTCCTTTTCTTACCTATAGTTACTGCAGACAGAGTAAAAAATAATATAGATGTTTCAGGTATCAATGACAAGCATAACTTTTATCCATGAAGTAAAGGGATAAATAGTGCAGTAAGTCACTAATAACATCAAGTAGTTGAAAGAAGCAAAGAATTGGAATTTTATAAGAAAACAAACAGACAACTCTTCCTCCCCTCATCCACCTTACCCACCCAGAAAAGAAAAAGGGGAGTGAGGAAGCCAGATTTGGGGGGCAACATAAAATAATACAATGACAACTCTGTGAAAATCTAAGTTTTTCAAAATGCCAGGTATTGACTGTTATGCTACAAGGTGGACATAAAGAAAATGGAGAACTAGGGGAAAACATGCTTCCTCTGAATCACTTTGATCAATATGTTCATGAAGGAAACGAGACACTAAAAACACATGCACATCTACAGATAAACAGTGAAGGTTTCTGTCCAACATATCCTTCAAAAACAGCTCTTAAAATATCACTCAGAAACAAGTCATTTACACAAAAGACATTAACCCATTATGTGTTGGTTATATAATATGTTTGGTTGGTATTCACCAGTCTTTTCAGCTTTTCCAGTGTTTTTGTATTATTAATAATTTATTTTACATCACTCACTACTAAGTCCTTATTTTCCAACATTTTAATGAATCACTTCTAATCTATTACGCATAACCAAAGTTAAAACCAATTTACACAAGTGTAGGATAGCAATGTCAAGCATCTCTATAAAGCAGCTTTTGCTCTATGAACATAATCCATAAAAGACTCACAAATGTCCTCAAATAAGTAACGTCTGTTCCTCAATCTAAATATGATCTTCTTACAGGAAGCCATCTGGGACAAGCAAGCAAAACATACTGCTTTCATTTCATAAGAAATACATTTATGCCTCAGTAAAATTCTTCATCATCATCAATCCAATTATAAGCAAATCTTCTTGTTCAGTTTCCACTGAGTTAGCTTGACTAAACAGCAAAAATGCTAACCTGGCACAAAAAGTTTTATAGAAATACAGGCAATGCACCTATCTTTCTATCTATCTATCTTGATTGACCTGTCTCTCTACCCATCATTTAAGTACACTGAGTACCTCAGAATTGCTGACTTCCAACAGTTACTCAAATTCATATAAAAAATATATTTCACTAATACTAAGGAGAATGAATTCACCGGAAGAGTGGACTTGTCTTGTATGAGATCAACACATATTTTAAATATTTTTCTCCAAGATACAAACACAACTGTGAGCATTCAGTGCATTCATAAGATATTTCTGAGGTGAAAAAGGTTTGTAAATGTAACAGATTTTCTCTATAATTAGAAGTCTCTTCTATAACAGATACCCATGCTATTTTTTAAGTTAACAAATCAAACCATATATCAATGCAAGAGAAAAGCTAAAACATGCCAAAACAATTACCTGACACATACTAGACAAAGCGTTGAATCTTTTTAATGAAAAATATAATATTTTATATCCTCAGAAATTCAAATAATCATGGCAGTCTCAGTGTGTGCATCTATATTATCTGCTGCTGCAGTATAAAAAAGAAAGGCTGACAGTGCAACTTGTTACACCTCTCTATTGCATCTTAACGAGCAACAAAGTTTGTACAGCTTGTCAATCTTAGGCATACTCTATGCATGCACAGAGAGCAAACTGATGGAGGACCTTGCATCTACACTGCAAGTTCTATCCACCACAAGACACCCTGAAGACAATGCTGGAAGAAAGACAATGTTTCAAAAGGATTGATGGTGCATCAAAATGCGTACAGCAGGACTCCAAAAATAGACTCAAGTCAAACTCACACCCAAAAAACCTCTTCTTGTGCTCCACATCATTGATGCAGATGCATCCATACACAATGATTGATGGGAAAAATTAGAAAATTATCTTTTCTCCTTCTCTAAATTTCTGTGAAATGAGTTGCTGTCCTCACTTTTCTGTGGCAGCTGAAGAATCTGACTGATTTTCAGAAAACTGATATTACTGTCTTGTTCCTCTTCCCATTCCCCAACATGAAAATGTACATACGCCAAAGAGTTAAATCAAGAATTAAGAGTCACTACCTTAGATCTGATCAGCAAGATGAATGCAGTTCTCCACTAATCCAGTCCATAATACTGAAATACAGGCCTGGAAGTTTCTTATTACGTACTGAGTTCAGTTTCTGTTTATCATGGGCATAATCTCACAGATTTCCTTGATAGGTTACCATTTTCTTGCATGAATATTTCAGTGGGAAATCTGTTCCAGAATTTCAGTGCTGCAGTATATAAAAATTAGTGCAATAACAACCCCAAATTTATTCATGGGTATTTATGTTTCTACTTTTTCCTTAACTTACATATTCATTGCCAATGGGAAGTGAACTTTTAGTATTAGTGATGTACATTTGCTATTATATGTAATTATTTTTCATTAACTGAGAAGCAACACTTTGTAACAGAGTATAGATGATCACATCCACAACATATTGCTACACACTCAGAATGACTAACTTCTGCAAGCACCTTTTCATCGTTGATTTTTTTTGCCACTCATCTCACTTTATTCTTAGCACTAGATCTGTAAATACATTATGATTGCAGTATATCTTATATATATTGAACTGATTGATGTGTGTGTATTACCAAAAATTTGAGACAAGTTTCTGCAACATTCAATGTGTCTTAAACGGAACTGAAAGGCACAACATGCTCATTTTTGCCCACTACAGCAAATGCCAGATAAAAATATATCTCCATAGATTTCCTGTTACATTTCACAAGATGCTTCTAACCTATTTTTAAACTTCTTTTACACACACAACTTCATTTTCAGTTTGTGACAGAAATCAAAATAGGATATGGGGAACTATAGGAAGTGTGTTAAATATATCTCCTTAGAATATACATGTTGAATAAGGAATACTTATTCTCATATTCTTGAACAAACAAATGAAAATTAATCAGTAAAAATTCAATATCTTTATGTTGTGCTATTTTTATAATATTTGTGAATCCTTAAAGGCCATATATAGGGTTAAAAAAATAGGCAGATTGAAACTGATGCAAAGTCTATCTGAATAAGAAATAAATGAGGACTGATATATATGATCACAAAGAGATGCACAGATTTTAGTCATTAGAATTTCTGACTAGATGTCTAATTTAATATAAGAGAACTTATTAATAATCGTGATTGTGAAAGCTTAAAAGCAAAAAAATAAATCAGCTTAAAAGGGTAACACACCTCAATTTAGTACACAGTTTAACATGACTGCATTCTCATTTAACCTTACTGAAATTCAATTTGTCATATTCTTAACTACTTTCCATCAGCTGGGTCTAATTTTGCAACTTCATTGGGGCTACTGCTGACTCCTGCATGTTAGGTAACAGGTAAATCAAGTCCATCAAAACTAAGTTTTCTACTTCATACATAATCAGAAAAAATAAACAATAATTTTTTAACCTACAAGCATAAAATTGATAAAATAAACATGTATCATTCATTATTTTTAACAAAGTCTCTTGTTTATTATTTCTCATTCACACTATGCCTATGAATGAATTTTGAAATGAAAATTTAGGCATCTGGCAAGTCCCAGCACTTCCTATTATTAGGATATTAGGATTATGTTCTGTTCATAGTGACACTTTGCAGTAATATGGGATGTATTGAGCACACTTCATGTGAAGCACCAGAGGACTGCTGGCTCACAAAACAGTGGTTAGAGGTGGAAAGACTGTGTCAACGCCGTTGCCCTGAAATTAATTAATTCATCCCCACAAACTAAAGAATTTATACCTTAGAACTTAAAAAAATCACATTTCCTTAACTGTTTGGCAATCAGTTCTTTCTAAAAAAACCCAAAATTTTGTAAATTAATCATAAAACATATAATTTCTACTAGTAGTAGGTAGGAATGAAAACAAACAAACAAAAAAAATCCCATTTAACTCTCTCATCCACTCTCACACAAGCACTGTAATAACAAAAATGTTGCATATTTAATGTTATTTACTACCATACCTTGCAAATCCTGAAGCACAGAACTGTTTTCATTACAATCCAGTATAATGATATTATTGTTCTATTTTCAATACATATGCATTGACTTATTTCAGGTAGACTGTGGTCAGAAATATAACTTGACAACAGTTTTTCAAAGTGGAGTAACAAAGGATTAATCTACCTAAAAAATCTCAGTAATGCAAACTTCATACGGATTGTATATTGCTTCCATAATACATTTATTAAAATTCTGTCACCTTACCCTTGTGAACTAATGCATTAAGAAGCACTCTAATAATAAGAATGCTACTTATTTATTTATTACTATCTTAAACCAGCAACACTCTGGAGTTTCTTGAAAACTGAGTAATACTGCCATGTAGTATTACATGAAAATAAAAAAGAAAAAGAAAGGCTCACATAAAACAGAACTGCAAGTACTGATATTCTCTGATACTGCAAACCTCATACTGAGAGGCTTGTGCTGCTCTTTAAACAGCTTACAGAACATAGCTTGATCTTGATGTAGATATTGCTTCTAATAGTTTAATCCACTGTTAAGAAAACAAGGCATGAAAAACCTGGCCCATGTTTTGTTGCTATTGTTTCTTTTCTTTTTTTCCCTTTTCTTAGGAGTACTGGAACACACTGGAAGGAAAATATCTCCATGTCTTTTCTAAATTGCTGAAGTTCCATTTCAAAACTAGTAAGATATTTTTAAATCACTTTATACCTCCAGAGGGTGGAAATCTTTCCTTCAATTTCTAGACTAAACATATAGTGGTATATTAATTGCTATTACATCAACACTGTTCTTTAATACTTTCTGCTGGTTTTAATTCCCAATATTTTTATGAAGAGCAGTCAAAGTTCCTCTCCCCACTTACTTTCTTATGGCTCTGCGGTACATGTGGCAGTGGCTTAAAACCAGATGGCAGGAATAGTTACCACCCTCATCCATCTGCTCCACCCTTCTGATGGGCATTAAAGCCTTCAGGGCAGGGTTATATGATATGCCTATGAATGAGCTCATGTACTATTACAGTCTTCAGCTGGGTGTATTAAAGTGAAAGAATTCTAGTTTTGGTTTACCCTAATATACCAGGCAGTGGTTCACAAACTGATTCAAAGGAGGTTCAAGTATTCATACCCTGAGGATAGTAACAGCTTCTGCCATGCAGTTTTAGCCTGCCACAGCATGTTTCTCAGAGTCTTAAGTCTGAATAAGCAAAGCCCATTTAGTCAGCTCCTGCACAACTAACTCTATATTCCATGGTTATTAAATATCTCTTTCTGAATCTCTAAATGTAAGCTTAATTCTTCTTGAAAATGGGTGACCATAATAATATAATGATTTTTCAGATGAAGTCTCATGAATGACACAAATAAATATGCTCGTTTCTCTCACAGCAGCACACAACTTGATTCAGCCTTATGTTGCAGAAACAAATTTGCCTGTGTCACACTGGTGTTCGTAATAACTCTGACAAATTCATTAAATTCTCCTCTTTTTCTACTGCTTCCACCTCATGATTTCCTAACTGAATTTACGACTTGTTCGTGCTATTTTATTTTGAAACATTACATTTTATTTGCTACAGTCTAAAAAGTTTTCTAGTCCTTCATCTAGTTCAAATCTAATTCTCACCCAAACTCACGATGTTTATCATATTTTTTTCATAATCAAGTTTCATTATTATATTTGAACCCTGTGCAGGAAGGTTAAAATGTAAAGCAAAATCAGTTTTAAGATAGATGCTTGTCTTGAGTGAGTAACTTTCCTTCTATTTATAATGTTCATCTTTGCAACAACACCAATTGTCATTCCATTTTAGACCTTTCTCACTTCTTTTTTACCTTCCCCACTACTTAAATATAAATACTGTGTTTGCTTTTCTCCAGCAAAACCGAATCATTTTTGCCCTAACAGATTTATTTACAAGAAGATATGGGATGCTTTGTTCTAGATCACTTAGAATTCTGTGATGATGCTTATCTCTTCCTCCCTGACTTACATACATCAGACTCCAAGTTTTGATTTTATCTCAGACACTTCCAGCTTTTGCCTCCTGGGTACAACATTATCACCTTTGTTTAAAACTAAGGCAAAGTCTTAATTTTACTTCTGCATCACATATATGTTATCTTTGAACTCCAAGTGTAATCGTCCTGCTTCTCTCTTGATCTTGTTTTGTTAATATAGCTAAATAAAGTTTTAATCATCCTTTTAATGTCTATCTCAGTTGACATTTGACAGACCCTTATTCCTATACTGACCACATCCTTATAATGTACCTCTCTTTGATTATCTTACTTACCTTCTCTTCCCTTTTCTCATTCCTCGTGATTTTCCTGATCATGTAATTTATTCCATAAACAAACAAATTCCTCTCATGCCTGAACACAGAATTAAGACCTGTGCATCTGAGCCTCTGAGAATGTATTTAAGATACTGTACCTCATAGACATGTATATGAAAAGTATTTCCATGTCACCTTCCCCACCTTCCTCCTACCTGTCAATGGAACTACAATTATTGTCCATACCTACTACTGAAGGCCAATGCTGAAGAGAATAAACCATATAGATTGAACAGGGAAGTACTTTTCCAAGTCCCAGAATTAATCTTCTAAGGCAAAATGTCTGTGTTCTTTGCTAGTGATCCTTTACTTCAGACACAGCATTACATTTGTTTACAATTTCTCCAGCCATCACACAGTTTGTTGCAGAGAGCTGGGGATGAGCCTCTTTAACCAAGTAGTAAGTGATAAGACAAGAGGCACCAGGGAAGGTTTAGACTGGATATTAGGAAGCATTTCTTTACAGAAGGGGTTGTTGGGTGTTGGAATGGGCTGCCCAGGGCAGTGGTGGAGTCCCCATCCCTGGAGGTGTTTAAGAGTCGTGCTGACATAGCGCTGAGGGATATGGTGTAGTTGGGAACTGTCAGTGTTATGTTAATGGTTGGACTGGATGTTTTTCAAGGTTCTTTCCAACCTAGTTGATTCGTTGATTCTGTGATTCTGTAATTGCCAAGACAGAAAGAAAAAAATTGGAAACACTTCAGTGTCTAATTTATACAAAAACTGAGGTGAATGACAAATATGTATTTTTTTACAAATGAAAATTTATTTCTTAATGGTATTAAGAAATTTTATTTTAAAGTGAACTTTTAAAATTATTGTTTCATTTATAATCTACATGGAATAGTATATGTCAATTAAATTTGTTGCTCGCTAAGGTCTTCATTTGCACATACAAAGCCAAAGATGATGGCTAGAGAAAAGTTTTTGAGAGACAGAAGCATTATTCATGGAATTAAATGTTTTATAGATATATTTAAATAAGACTTCTAGGATGTGGCAGAAATAGCAAGCTGATATATTTATTGCTTACTTTGCAATGTGAAGTATTACTTTTCAGCTCATGGGTGCAACAGACTTCACAGGAATGCTTTGCACTTCAGCCCTTTGGAAACACTAGGCCAGTAATCCCTGTTCAATATAGACTCTCCTACTACACCTGGGGTATAACAGGCCTCAGAGGCTTCTCTTCCCCCCACCCTACCCCATGCCTGCCCTTGTTTCAGGGGGGCAAGCAAGAGATTGACTTGGAGAGGAGAATACATGCAATAATGCTGCATGGAGCAGAAAGTCTGCCTGAGCAGCATGAGACCTGCTGCTCATTCCTGGGTGGATAAAACTCCAGTTGTCAGGCAGCAAAGAGGATTACGTCAAAGGCACAGTAGGGCTCTAAAGGTAGAGTCTCACAGAGAGGCCAAAACTAAAAAAAAAATTTATGGAAAGAAGTGAGAGGGAAAAATGTAAGGGGGGATAGGTTTAACGGCTTTATACAGGATCCTTAGACAGGAAAAGTCTAGGACAAGCCTACCAGCCTTTATATCAAATTCCAAAGTACAATTTGATATCACTCTGACCCTAGAAATCTCACCAATCATGGGAACACTCAAACTTGTAGGAATGTAGTAAAAAAGAAAAAATATTAAGCAAGACCACTAAAAAATGTTAGAAGACAAAAGTAAACATTGTTACCAGTCTATCACCAATTTCAAAAGAAATGTCAGAGTTGGGATGGGCTGTATCTTTTACATGGGTGTACATTGAATCCACTATTTGAACAGATGATGTAAAGCATGGATGTAAAATACAGATTCATCAAACAACATCATTTAAAGATGACTGTTGATCAGTAGACAAAAACTGGAATTAGGTTTCCTGAATTGATCTTCAGTGTACCTCCAAGTTGTAGTCAAAAGTTTGTAAGATTTATAAATTCTCAGTTATGCCATACATTCATCTAAATACTCACTTAAGTTACATTATGGAAGCATCGTAATGATGAGTTAAGTTTGTAAAGAATACAGTGATCCTTAGATCTATGTTAAATGTATGCAAAAGACTATGGAAATTATTATATTGACAGTGTAAACTTGTTTGCATTGTCAACTGTTCACTTTCTTAAAATTAAGTTCAAAACAACAAGGGGTTTTGTATGTATGTCTTCCCTTTCAAAAGAAACATAAATACTGTGCTTGAAAATACGTTGCAGCTTTTGAAGCCTTTTATCAATGAGCACTACGTTGTTTCCTAACAAATAAAAGCACATTTCATAGTTTGTCTTATGAGCATAGCGTGGTAGATTAGTTTAATTCAAGTCTGTCAAATTATCATAAAGATTTTACATTCTTCAAATAATTGCTTTTTCTTCCCTATTCACTTTTTGTTAATGGAAACAGAGAAAGTTGTTTTTATCTTTAATACATGATGTAGAATTAAAAAAAAAAAAAAAAAAAAAAAAAGAAAAATGAGCAGTTAATGAAGTGACCTTTAATTTCATGGATATTCTTTTACATTAAACCTAAAATGACCAAAATTAAGCTAGATTTGACAGTAGTTATATATGGGAAATTACATTATGTGTCCAATCACACTATCAGAATAACAGTGCACATCTAAAAGTAGCTGAACAGTGGTATGCAATGAAAGTTGCATTCAAATATTTGTGAGATCAGTTAAATTACCTCACATTAGATTGCACTCTGGTGATCCAAACAGCATATTTTACATGCTTACAGATATTAGGTGACTACTAATCCCTTTGCTTATAAATTCCTCACCACAAATTCATTTCTGTACAGAACTGGTACATGTGAATGCGGAATTAACACTACATGCTGGTTTGATTCAGGATTTTGTGGTTTTTTTTCTTTTTGATCAAAAATAAAAAGCACCTTTTTCCAGTGAAATAGCAAAATGTTTATTTTAGAACCCAAAATCAGTCTTAAGTGTGTCTCCACTTCTTTCATACTAAATTACATCTAATATGCAGTGTGTGCATACTGTGAAGACTTTCCCTATCAGTGTAAGTTATGGAAGCATAGTCCAGTTTATTTCTATGCAGCTGCCCCTACTCAGCATATTATCAGTTGTAGTACTCAGTAGTAAGACAGGTTAAAACTACTACCCTGTATCTTCAGGGGGGGAGGGGGGGGGAGTGTAGTAAGAAATATTTTTCTGAATAAGTTTCTGAAGACACATGTACACCAATGAAACTATGATCAGCCTGACTGGCAAGCAAAATGCACCAGCCAAGGTTGATAGGTGACAATTCTAGTTATTTATTTCAAATAGAAGGATGCCTCAGCAATTAATAAAGGGGCATACTGAGTACTTCATGTATATTGTAATTGGTTTTCTGCATCACAGTATAACATTTTACAAATTCAAGGCTTCTCTCTCTTTCTTCAAATAGGAAGAGTACTGAGCTGATTTTGTGATAGCTTTTCAGCAGTTATTTCTTCTAATTTGAGTCCTTCTTCTGTAATTAGGATGCCCATAAACAGAAAACTTTGTGGAGAAATTTCTAAATTATTTTGAAAGACATCTTTCTGTAGCTAGCTATGATGCACTGCTGTACTGAAATGCTGTGTGCAATAAAAAAAGAAGAGATCCTAACTATCTTTTTTTTTCCATTCTTCTGTCTGCAAATAATGTGGAAATACAGTCTCTATAAGCTAGACAGAAACCCACTAGAAATACACAGAAATCACAGTACTCTCAATATTTCCATTTAGGGGGTGACAGTTTATTCTTCTTTCCCTGCGAGAAGTACAGCAGCAGAACCCTACTTAAACTGCCTAGTCACAAAATATTTGGAAAAATTGTGCAACTACTGAACAGAGTTAGAAGAAGTAACTTTAGCAGTTAAAGATTTTCAGTTACAGCTTTCCTCATTATTTTCAAAGCTGTGAGATGGCTGAGCTTCTTCCAGAAAATGCGAGACCTTTAGAATCCTTTTACTTAAAGCCCTCATGTCATGGGGGGGGGGGGGCAAAAAAAATTAGTTGTTACTCTCCAACTTCTGGCTTTCCTAGAAACAAACAAATAATGGTTTAGGTCCAAGGAAAAAGCTCTGCTTTGCAGGAAGGAGAATACCTAATCCATCTTTGTGTATCAGGCAGAAACTCAAGAAATCCAAGGCTGTAGATTTTTTGCTTGGGACCGCTAAATTTAAAATAATGCAAGTTCATTTTGGGATATTGTAGGGGGGGACAAAGAAGGAAAATATATGTTTTAGTAGAGTAGCTAAGTTCTTTTTTGGAGCAGATTACCAAATAAGACTGATTCACTGTGGAACATGAGGTAAAGAGCAGTAAGAGGAACCTTGGTGTCTCTTTGTCAGTACCTGCACAGACTGTACCACACCAGGGTAGCTTTCACTTTGTGGATACTGTGATACACTCTCAAAAGGACTTCATAAACATCAGTAAAGTCTATTCACGTATTATTTCCCTTATGCGTTAAATATGAAGGGAACACATGCTAGCGCCAAGTTTACTGCCACACCAAAACAGAGCAGGAGAGAAGTATACACTAGACATATACCGCACCACTACCAGGGTGAACAGGAATTTTATTGTGAGCAATTATATCTGCTTAAGTAGGAAGAACCATGTTCAATACTCTGTTCCCCCTCTCCTCCTTTTAAGGATGCTTGTTAAAAACCAAGATTGAAACAATCAGGCCAGGTTGCCTTTTCATTCTTGATGCCCAGAACTGTAGTAGGAACCCATGAAACAGCGGGAGTAAAGTAAAAATCACTTTTTTTCAATTTTCCTCACTATTTTAATAATTCTTCATAACTTGTAACTGCATTCTTTGTAACAGTGGCCAGGTATGCAGCAAAGACATGCAGTCATACATAAAACACGGTTACAAGATATATTCTAAAATCTATGGCTTACATTAGAGGGTTTCAACCATGCAAATAAGTGACAAGGAGCTACTACCACCCTACTAGAAGGAATGGATGTCATGGGAAAAATCTGGCACAACTATCTCATTAGTTATTTTTTTAAAAAGTATTACAAAATGTTTAGAAAACCTGATCAGACCTGATTTTATTCCTAAAATAAAGTCTGTGTTACTGAAATTAAATTTGAACACAAAATATTCTTATTTCTGAGCAACAACATAATTCTGAATAATGTAATACTTCATCTCAGTCTCACTTTACCAGATTTTACTTAGGTTCTCACTATGTAACTGCATTTCATGAAAGCCTGTTATGATTCAGAACTGTTTAGAGATAACAATTAAACCAAAATGATGCTCCTCACAATGTGTTTTACATCTACTAAGTCAGTCTTCACCCTTATGCTTTAAGGAGACAAGAAGGGGGAAAAAAAAAACTAAAAAGGTGGTGCATCTTCAATGAGTGCAGACATTTTATATATACTTGATTTACTCAATTTGTTTTAAGCTGAAGAGTGAAAAGGAATCTTTGACAAAACTGTCATCTTTAAAATACAGTGATATTTCATTTCCCCCCTTCTGCACTATTTAGATTGCCTGGAACTGAAATACTTTCAGCAGCCACTATGTCCAATTTTTCAGAGCTGTCACTTCCTAGCAAATCTGCTTAAGCAAAATACTTATGCTGTTAGAAAACAGAACAAACATATAATATAAAATGCTTTTCATACTCCTTTGCAGGACAACTGGTATTCAAGCACACAAAACAGCAAGAACATGCAAAAATATGGAAGATCAATTCCATAGACTCTTTTAAATCTGTAAAAGTGGTACTCCCATGATTAGTTTCCCAAGATGAATAGAATTAGCTCACTTTTTTTCACAGAGATTATTTTTTTTCTGTGCAGTAATTATCATCAACATGACACAATGAAACAATAATCAAAATGCTATTTCCAAAGAAACCACTCCAGGACATTAAAACTAAAAAGAACACTTCACCTGAAGGACAGTAAAACAGAAGATGGTAATTTTTAACCCACTCTAGTCCAGATGCTCTTTTGGTCAGCATTTGATGCCCTGCAAGGCAACACAAAATTGCTACAGCTTTCAATTTATGGACCTTTAGCCTACAATATAAAGAGAGCAGACATTACACAAAATGTAAACAAACCTTGTATGCTGAAATTAACTACACAGACAAAAGTCAAGATCTTTACCTAGGATACAGACTACACTTTGCAAAAAGAACAAAATAAAAGTATAAAATAAAATCTTGCTTTTAAGAGTGAAATTTAAATTCTGGATGTCAAGAATTTTTACAGATGACAAACTGCAGAATGTTTTTTGTTGTTAAAAGTCAGTAAGTATTCTTTTATATTTCTTGACATTTTTCTAAGATTTTCTGATTTTATTAACTTCTGCATGATTCTCTAGAAATCTTATTAATCTTTGAAGTTTACACATGAGGAATTATGTAAAACTACAGTTACTTTCATTGCTTTAGAAAGCCTGTCCTGTTACAGGAAAGTCAGTGCTTCTTACTGTGTACAAGTCAAATCCCAATACTCTGATGGCCCGTTAACACCAAATATGTCACCCTTTAACACCACAGAATCAATACACTGGAATGTCATGGTACCCTGATGGGCCACAAAGCCTCTGTATACATTTATTAGACAAAGATTTTATATTACTTCAGAGAAGAAATGTGTCAAGTTAAAATCAATTTCAAGTTTCTTACTAAGAAGGAAATAGTCCTAGGTAAATAAAAGATTTTTTTTCCAGTTCCACTCAGTCAAACATAGGAACTTAAACAAAAAGGACAAAGTCATTTAGAAATCCTCTTCTGAACAAGGACACTTGCATGTACACAGTTATAAATTCTATCCCTGCTTTTCAATGTGGTTTGGCGCTTTTTTTGACCGCCCTTTCCTACGTAGATTATCACCCACCTGGGTCTTGCTGAGATCTCCTTTCAGGAAAGGACAGGGAAAAAACAAATATAAACTAATATAAATATTCTCATATAATCAAACAATAACATCCAAAAGCCTAGGTATAAAAAGTTCTTCTAAGGATTATTTCATCCATTTTCTCACAAGATCATTTAAGCATTGGGACTACTAAAAGAAAGTCCAAACAATTTCTTACACTTTAAAAATGTTTCTGTAGCGCACTCCAAAGAACTCAACAGAAAGTTATTGACCTTCCTGAAAACACTGGAAATTTGAAGATGAGACAAACCATTAGTATTTTCTCATAATTAATACTTTAAAATTATTTTAGAATCCAAGACAATTAACAGTGCCTTTCATCCTTGTGGAGATGGATAAGCAACCAATCCTGGCCAGTCCAAGATTCCTTGGATGTTTAATAGAAAAAGCATTTTTTTACAAAACCCTCCCTGAGCTTCTGTGCAGCTGACAGAAAAAAAAAAAGAATACCCTCTCTCTTTAATCTCTGGATTTCAAAACTATGTTAGTCTGATTTTTTTTTCCCACTTTTTCTTTTATTTCCCAGCATCCTGCATATCTCCAAGACCTTGTCAAGAAAAACACATTACAGGCCTCAGTACATAAAATTTAACATTGGAACTTTACAACTGTACTAATTCTTAGAGAACTGAGTAAGGTAATGTACAAAACTGTTTGCTGCCTGCTAGAGACCTAGTCCATGAACAACTTCTGTAAATATTGAACCAATATTGTCAGATCTAGCCCAGAGAGAAGGAGAACAAAAATAAGTATTTCTGTAGAGAGTAAGTTCTAAATCTATATAGAAAGTTCTAAATCTATATAGGCTTGATTACTTCCTAGACAAATAAGAAAACTTCCTGTTACTGTCTTCATGGTATTTGTAATCACAAAAAGCAAAAATGAATATGAATTTAATGAATCAATCTTTATATTTTCACTACCCATGTTCAGATTTCAACTTGTAACCAACAAACAATTCTTCTGGACAAATTTTTTTTTTTTTTTCTTTTTCAAAATGCTATTTAAATAATTTGATGCAATCATTTATTGTGTGACACTAAACATGCCATTTTCCAACACACTATCCTCTATACCCTGTCATTTCTAAAGAATCATTACACACCACCCCTACAAAGCTCAACACTGCTTAGAAAGAAACAATGCATGTCTTCATCTGGAACTGAATTTTCTACCAATATACAGCACTCTTTTGTCTCATCATAAAAATTTTAAAGTATTTTGCTAAACTGTTCTCACCCTGCTCATACAAATAGTCCTACTAAATTAAATGGAAGTACTGATGCTGTAATTCCTATGATATTGCCAAAAGCTAAACAATGTGTTTAGCAGTTTATGGCTTAGATGTCCAAAAGTCTTTTGCAAGCCTATATTAGATATTCCCAAAGTAACAGTGAACTAGATCACACACAGTTCTTGACACAGCATATGTAAGAAATATATAAGCTAAAGTTGTCACATGAGTTATAAAATTAATGACTTAGCACACTAATAACAGGTCTAGTTTGCTATTTCAGTTTTTGTGTCCTTAAGGAGATTTCTGCATGTAGGATGACATATGTAAGAGATTATACAGAAGAGATGGTATATTTTTCTCAGTAATAAAGTGATACCTTTAACAGTAAAAATAAAGAAGAAAGTTACTCTATTCAAAAGAAGGAAAAGATATTTACAATATGTTTCCATTAAGGTACAGTAGCTATTTATAAATTCATAAAATAAATGTTTACAAATCCATATGAAAATAAGTTATTCTCTTAGTTAAATGGCAAATGGACAACATAGATTAATATCTATGAATAATTTATAAGCCAAAATTCAAACTGGATTCTCATGAGTTTTAGTTCGTATTAATTCACTACAACTTCTTCCTGTATACAGCAAAATACTGCTGTATAAATGTGATTCTTCAATACCTTGCACAAACATGACTCTTCAATCTATTAAAATATGTGAGAGAATAAAGTTATCAGTATTGCAATAACCACTTACAGGTAAAAAAAAGTACACGTAAAACCTTTACTGTGACCTATATTTTTAAGGTAGGAGCACGGACAGAGTTTCTCACAGATACCAGCTAACACCACTTTTTTTTTTCAAAAATGTAGCACCTCACGGTATTCTTCAAGTATGTAGCACCTCATGGTATTTTTCTTTATACTGACATTAAATACTGTGATAGAATGATTTTAAAGAAGTTTTTTAACACAACTGCTGATGCTCCTATGTAACATAATCTAAACTGAGGGGATTATCAGCAGGAATTCCCAGTAATACATTAGTGAATGTCAATAAACAAACCTGACTCAAAAGAGGCAATACTGCCACTTTCCTGTGTGAAATCAATGCATTCCGTCTCAGAAGCTGTTTCCATACATGCGCTGTTATCCCTTTCTCTCAATTAGTGACATCCAGAACAAGTAAAGATTAAACAAACAAACAAACAAATGAAAATAAGAGCAGAATATTGTTTCTACATGCTGTAATAAAACCTGAAAATTTCAAACCAGTTTTCAAGCCATCTTGCCAATTTCCTTCCAAATAATAGGGTTTAGTTTTGCATAACTCTAGTCATGCAAATTGCATGCTGTAAGGGGAAAAAAAAAAAAAAAGGAAGAAAAGAAAAAAAATACAACAGGAAGACTCCTGGGAATATGAATATCCACATGTTTTACCTCTTGTGAATCATTCAGCACACAAGATTTTCATTATTGTTTCTTTCTCTGGATTCTTTAATATTTCCAGTGACATCTCTTACCAGCTCACGAGTGTCTCTTAGCAGACGTTGCTGTGCTTAGTTCTAAGTCTCAGGAGAGCTAGGGTACTTTTGCCAATTAGAAATAAGCAAGTTGTTTAATTAACACACCCTTTTCATTAATGGTTTAACCCAAAGCTGACAAAGAGTCTTTGTTGCAATCCATGAACAAAGAAAGGAGTACTAATTAAACATTCTGAAGTTTCCAAAGAGAGAGTTTCTTTCAGCACCCAAGGGATTGTTCGAACTCCTCAGAGCACCTCCAGAGCCTTCCAAAAGCACTTGGGTTTTCTTAGAGCTGTCCCACTCATTCAGGAAAATAAAATAACGCCAAGTCTAAAGATTTGGGATGCTTCTGATGCTTTAGAGATAAGTTTACATAAAGATAGATGTTCAAAGGTTTTATAGCAGACAACAGATTTTGAATTCACAGTAACACAAATCTTAAGCCTGGAAAACTGTTATACATGGGAGCTAAACTGATGCGGAGGGGAAGAGAATAGGTGCCCTGAACTAGGCACAAAGTACCTATCAGAGGGGTAAACAGAGAGGTCTGCCACAAACTCCTTACTTTCTACATTCTCTCAGATTTTCTGTGTGCGTTTTATCACGTGTACGATGTGTATATTTTCTTAAAACCAATTGGCCAAGCTAAGAAGTAACAGATAAGGGCTTCTAACTAGATGTGAGTCTAAGCTGAGGGCTTATGATGCAAGACAATGAGTAGCTTTCCTGGAGACAGCTAGCAGTGATCTTTGCTTCAGCTGTCCACCCTACTTCTCCCTCACAGATCTCTACTCACACACTTGGAAAAGCAAGACTGTTTTGGAGGCAGCTGCTCATAGCTGCAGTTTACAGCCTGGTATAGTGAGGCAAAAGTGCACCTCTACTCCATAATATTTGGGCTTCACTTTGCAGGGATCCAATAACTGCTGCATCAGCAATTACACTGCCCAGGAGTGACAAAGGGATAGATACACATGGATAGTAAATGTCATAAAGTAAGATATTCACACCCATGAATTGGATCTCTAAGGTGCAGTGGGTATGAAGAAACTGTTTGGAGGAACTAAAAGCAGTATTACACTATTTTAGTCTCCCTTATCCCAAAGAGTACTTAGCCACTTCTAAATATGACAGAGTCCAACAGAACAACAAGAGACGAAAGCAAGACGAGACTTTTGAAACCTGTTAGAGCTAAGGCTCAAAATACCAGCCATCCAGACTTCTTTCACCTATCTTCCATTCTATCTTAGTAGTGTAATATTTCCTTAATCTTTTATATAGATTTATACACCTATATATACAGGAACCAGAAACTTAAGAAAACTCTTTATTTCTTCTGTATTTCATGAGATTAAACAAACCCATGTACTTTCTTGTCCAGAACATGTATACAGTTTCAGATGCTAAATTCAGGATTTTTGTCATAGCGCCAAGGAATTCTTTTTTAGATTCAGTCAGATCCAAAGTTCCACAGGTCCATCCGTCAGTACTTCACAACTAGCAACTGATCAAATTCGGTGGACTACTGTAATAGAGATATGAGAATCAAATAAGTTTGCACCACAAAAATTGGTCTACTCTATTTATTCAGTAATGGGCCAGAACTTAGTTTCTTAAATAGATTTAAAAGATTTCTTTTGTGAAGCTTGTTTATAAATACTTTATGAAATGTATGTAGAAATATTTATTTATTCATTCTTTTATAGTGCTAGCATTTTGGAAGAACTGTTGATAATGTCAGTGATAGTGTTCCAATTCAGTGTTTCTAGACATAAAAAATCTACCACCTACTACTGCATACATTAGAAAAAAACTCTAAGGAAACATGGTATTAAAAATACTGTCAACTACATTCAATCACAGAATGCCTAAAGATCCAAAAGTATACCAAAATCCACTGATCCAAAGATTTCACAGTTTCTTGTTTCATGATTCAGTGGAAAGGATATGAATGAACAAGTAAGAGAAGAACAAATAGAAGTGAATCAGGACAAGCTCTGGAACTCTAACAGGAAGCTGGGCTCTGGCCAGGAGTCTGCACTTGCCTCTTTTTCCTCCCTAAGGAACAGCTCCAGCATACAGAACTGCTTCTTTAACCAACAAAAAGAAGCAATTTTTAACATCCCAAGCTTGAAAATTTAAACTAACTCCAGTTCCATAAGGCAAATTTCTTAAAATATAATCCCTACTTCAGGGTGTGTTCCAAAATCCTTTTTTTAAAAAGTTGCAAAATACAATATATTATTCAGAAAATATTCACTGTGAGGTTTCCTTTTATAAAAGCATCTGTAGAGGGGATATACAGAGGTTGAGTGGTACAGCCCTCTGGAGTAAATATTTCTTCTTCCAACTCTGAATATTCTTCCTTTTCAATTCTCTCATCTTAACAATTAATATGGATCTGGTTTAGCCTGCAGGAGATATCTTTAGAGGCACTAATCACCCACTGCTCTTCCCTGATTGTAGTGTGAATTGTCTTTATTCATCTGCCTGAAAAGAAGGCTTTTAATGGTTTGGCATAATACAACTTTATTTCATAGACTATTTTTTGACTTGTAATTTCATCATTTTAATTTTGTTTCTATTTCCTCAATTATCTAACTTCTACTCTGAATTTTACTTTACACTTAAATGAAAAACCAGAAAGTAGTAAATGATACCAAGGCAAATAACTTTTTTTTTTTTTTTTAACATAGCTTTTCTCCTGGTCTTTGAATGTTTTCTAGTGGTTGGGCATTTTAATTGAACTGCTCCCATATATCTGCAAATATTACTTTTTCATAAAAACAGAGGGGTGGTGCAGTGAAATTAAATAAAAACAAATGTAATCACTCTAAGAACTCATATAAACATGAAAAACAAGGTGAAAACAAGTAGATAACTTTGAAAACTATAATTATGAAAAATATGAAGAAATATTTGGGTATTTTCTCCTTAAGAAACAAAGTGGGCATTTTTCATGTTTCTTTGAACAAATCTTAGATATGTTACTTTATTAGATAATAAACTACAAAACATAGAAGTATAGCTGCATTTAGCCAAAAGAATAACCAAAAAATGTATTAAAAAACTTTTATACAGTAGGGATTTTTTTGTACGTCAAAATAAAGTGGTTTTGCAAATCACATTTTATACACAGAACTTAAAATTGAAGTATATTTAATGAGAAATTTTTCTATTATTGAACTTAAAAATCAAAGCCAGGTTTTTCCACAGGGGTTAATTTGTCTTCTTTTGTTTGGGTTTGTTTGTTTTTTTTTTCAAATTTCTTCTCATTTTGAAAATTACTTTTCAAACACATGCACACATGAATTAAGACCTTATTTTGGCAAAGGCTTCAACTGAAATATATGAACTGCACACTAAGATCCTGATCACATATGTAAACATCTACAAGACTGAGATCTCAACACAGAATTGTTCTCTTACATCTTGAAACAGATATTGCTTTCCATTTTTTCTGGGAACAACTTTGTTAAAGTCTCATCAGTCACATTTTTCTCCTGCTGCTGTTTCCTGCTCGAAAGAGTTGTAAAGAATAATAAAGGCTGACAATGTAATAAATGACAAAGCAAAAATGATGTGGGAACAAAATAGCAAAATTCTTTCTTTTTCCCCTTTCCTCTATTTGTAAAAATCTGATGAAATTGTAAATTCATTAAGATCTCTCCCTGAAATCAACCAAAAGGTTTGAAGGGCAGGAGAGGAAAAATAATAAATTCAGTATTCTTTCTCCTCCAGAAACTACAACAGAGGGAGAAAGCTCATGGGCATAACCCATGAAAAAAAGTCATTCTTCATATTTGTCAAACTAAAAGGAAAGCCTTGCATTAACCATGGTAATAGCAATGATGTGCCTACCTCCACAGCAAGAAGAAACCAAAATTGCTACAGCTGACTTACTCCACCCCTACTTTCCTAACTTCAGGAAGAGCAACAATACAGATGTATACAGCGCTGAGGGATATGGTGTAGTTGGGAACTGTCAGTGTTAGGTTAAAGGTTGGACTGGATGATCTTCAAGGTCTTTTCCAACCTGGATGATTCCGTGATTCTGTATTTAATTAGCAAGTCCAGACAACTGGATTAACAGCCAATACACAAACTGCACTGTCAGTTATCATCTACAGAGTCAGTATTGCAACAGTCAGAAGCACTCAAATTAACTCATTAAAACAAAAAGAAGTTTGCAGCGGTAGGAATGGGTATGGCTTAACAAGCAATGTAGACAAAAAGACAGACTGTAGAGCAGCAGCAAATATTTTGGTCTGTAGGATCCAGCCAGTCCCTACAACTGCCAAACTTGGCGCAAGTTCAGTGGTTCTCTATCTCTGATTTACAGGTAGGCTTATGTTGCAGTGCCTGGTGTGACTGGATCATGGAGGTAATGGAACCAGCTTAGTTCCAGAGTTAACGAACTGGCTATCTGTGTGTGATTGTGTGCAGCTACAACACAGAATTCAGATATTTTCACTTTTTTTTTTTTTTTTTTTTTTTTTTTCCCCAGTTCATGCTGAATTCAATGCTGCTATTACTACCTAACCAACTTGCTATGTTGATATAACCCTATTTAGGGTATGACTGCAATATAAACCACGCCTTCAGTATCTAATTGTCTCTGTGCCTGATAAAGTGTTTTTAAATCGTGGTCTCTTTAATACACACATTTGTCAAAGAACATTCAAATTTTCACTTCACTAGAAGTGAAAATGCAAAAACACAAAACTCTGTCATTTTTTTTCTAGAAGGTGTTTTGGTTTTGTTTTTCTAGGAGTTGCATTAGCTTTATCTGTTTTAGTTAATAGTAATTATCTGTAACTAGGTCTGTTCATTCAAACACTATCTGAACTAGAGCAAGAATTGAATCTTAAGTGATTGATAGAAGGTATAGGCTAGAGGTTGAATCCCACTTGCCCAGATCAAATGACCACAGTATTAGTGTTTCTGTGGTATTGATGTTCAGTTAGTTGAAAAAACTGTCATTTGGTAGCTATCAAATAGGTAGCACTTTGCTGGCAGGAAAAAGGGGAACTGCAAATGAGAT
The DNA here is from genome assembly GCF_965140245.1 of Athene noctua. Lineage (NCBI taxonomy): Eukaryota > Metazoa > Chordata > Aves > Strigiformes > Strigidae > Athene > Athene noctua. The sequence goes on along the minus strand of NC_134040.1, from coordinate 22,794,240 downwards.
GTCATAGGAATATTTCTTGGACTTGGCTCAATATTTCATTAGTCTGGAACAATGAAATACACTTGTGGAAACTGTGGATGACCCAACACAGGGTAAGGATGTGAGCACCTGAGGAAACAAGATTTGAATTCAAATGACCTCGAGAAATCCACAGAATAAGCTCAGCAGTAGACACTGCAAAATGTAGCACGGAAAAAAAGGAAAAAATCAAGGACACAAACCCAAAACAAATAAATTACTTTATATGCTGCCTCACAGACAGGAGTTGTTATAATGGAACAAAAATTACAGCAGAATGACAATTTAAAATGAGCCAAGATATGCAGTAAATGAGTCAAACACCAGCAACACAAGAAAAGGAATGTTGGTATGTAGGACACTGAGAAAATAATTTTCTACCCAGAATTGGTAAGGCTTCAGTTATAATAATCATCACAGCCCAGGCACCAGAATTTGCCTGCGTGCATCAGTATCTGGTACGAGACACACTGATAAATCAAAGAGAATCCAGAGGACAGCAACAATGAGAAGTCCGTGAAACATAAACCTGTTTTCCTGATGCTATCTTATTCAAAAGTATCAAAGGACTAATAACATTCCCCAATATGCAATAAAAGGACAAGGAAGAACTTTTTTCTGTGTATACTAGAGAAAGGTAAAGATGAAACTACCTTAGCCCTTGCTTCTACATTATGATTTCAACAGATCTGATTTAGACATTTATTGCCTTCTTCAGACAACACTCACTGACATCCCTTTTTGTCTCCTGCCTGCTGAATACTTCCTATTTCTCTAATTAATTTCTCTCAGCCAAATGTTTCTACAAAACTTTTTTTTTTTTTTTTAAATTAAGTACTTAAAACATATAAAAACAAGTGGAAGTGACCTCCAGATGTGGAGAAGGCTTGAGCTGTTAGGGACAGAGGTGAAGGACTCTTAAACAGCACAAATAATCACATCAGCAGTAACTAAACTTTTATTAAAAAAAACAGCTCACAACAGCTATAAAATATTAGTACACTCTAGCTAGGTAGGCAGCGAATGCTCTGTTTGAAGGTCTTAAAAAATTTAGATGCAAGATACCTAACACTACACTTCTAACACTACATTTTTATTCCTCCTGAAAGGTTTGTAGCTTTTGCTTGGACAAAACTATCCAACAAATAATGTGCTGGGCAGCAACAAACTTTCCTGTGCCTGTCAGACTCATTCTGAGTGGCTAATTCTGTGGCCAAGGCAATGTAGGAAAAGTTTGCAAGCAATATGCATTACCTTAGATTAAATTAAATAAATAAATATATATTTAAAAATATAAATATATATCTATTTTTATATATATAAATATATATAATATATCTTTATATATATATATATATAATATAAATAAATAAATAAATATACTTTTTCATTAAATAAATTAATGAAAAAGTAGAGCTAAAACACTTAATGAAGAGCAGACATTTATGAGGGAAATCAAATGTAAAAAGCCAACATTCAGCATTTGCTTAATATTATCAATCGCATTAGCCTCTTCCCCTTGTTCTTTTTAGGTAGTGTCAACGTAAACAGAATGGATTTTTATGGTTTCTCTCTTATTTATTGGTTTAATAGGCAAATCTCTCATAGGTAATAATTATAGCCTGAAGGAAAACAGACCAACTACGCATTTTTTCTTTACTATCTTTTCAATATAGATCTCCATTTACTCTATCAGTCCTGTGATTTGCTGCCATGACCAATATAATCTTCAGTCAGCTATTTTGTTTGGAAATCTATTTGAAAAATTTATCAACTGTTCATAACATGCATCTAGGAACATGCAAAAAAGCAATTATTTTCACAGCCCTCCTCCAAGAATCATAACTGGATTATTAGTCTTAAAATTAGATGATTCAAAAGAAATATAGATGGGCTTCCAAAAGCAGGCATTACAGTCATCTATACACAAAGCCATTAAGCAAATCTCAACACTTTCAAATTTCTCAGAACTATAAAAAAAAAAAGTGAACATTTAGCACAGTACACAGTTAAAATCCAATCCCTTATTGCCTTTCCTTTTTCTTCAGAAGACCAACCAGTTGCTACATCTAAATGCACTTTGAAATGCCTACCACAGGATGACAATTAAGCATGCTGTTCTAGGCTAGGAGGTCATCGTCCCCTGTTTTTACCAGCTGCTTCTCCCTACTCTTTCTTGTTGGAGGTAAGAAGCTCCTCACATCTGCCAGAAGAACCATATGTGCAATTACTTCTTAACCCAGTTCTGTCAAAATAGTTTCCTTAAAAAAAAAAAAAAAAATGTTTAAGTGCTTCAGTTTCACTGGAATTGCTTGTCCTAAATACAATTTCTCTTTAAAGTTCAGAATTAGAAGCTTCTGTTTGCAATGACAAACAGTGATAATTAACTTATCCTTCCCAAATGGTTCCCCAGGCTCCTTTAATGTTCAGGGTCTAAAATAGGGAACATCTGAAGGTAAATAAATTGTTCTTTCTTTACTAGATCAAATATTCACATGTATTACAATAATCATGATGTTTTACACAGTTAGCTTCATCTAAGATTGTGGTCAACATCCTAACATATTAAAATATCATCATGTTGGCTATCCAGAACAGTGTATACCAATTGTGTATGATTCTAACATATTTCTGTGTCTGACTGTATGTTATGCAGAAGCCTTCTCAGGAATTCTGTTATAAAAGATTCTATCACAAAGTTAGATATAATTTGACATTAGATATAACTTCAGAAATAACTATTTACAGATGTTATTCAGCATACTATAGTAACTATTAGCACTGAATAAATAAATAAATAAATAATTACCCCACGCAGAGTTAATCCAAATGGGAAAAATAATGAAAAAGGCTTGATACATCTCTTTTCTGCTATGAGCAGTTATATGCAGCTATGGACAATTTTTCCTAATTTCATGTGAACCTTTAAACAGATGCTGATCCACCATCTCTCAGGTCAATGTTAAGACCACCAATGGCTTTGCTATTCAACCCACATTAGGTTCTGAGCTAGACTCACCAGTTTGTATCTAATGTTTTGTTCTGCTTCATGACACAAGGCAAAATGGATCCATTTGATCCATTTATTTTACTCCATTTAAAAGGTGAACTTTTGTTATCATTAACATTAATTTATCATTAAAAGTAATCTGAGGAAAAAAAAGACAGGAAATATTAGCTCACATAACTCATAGGAAACAGCCTTATAAATATAAGGTAATTAAATAATTAGATGGCTGTACGGCATCTGGCTGGGATGGAGTTAATTTTCTTCACAGCAGCCTGTATGGTGCTGTGTTTCAGATCTGTGGATAAAATAATGTTGATAGAACACCAATCTTTTGGCTACTGCTGAACAGAGCTTGCGCAACATTGAGACTCCTTCTTTTTCCTGCTCTGCCAGCAACTAAGCTGGAGATGAGCAAGAAACTAGGAGACACAGCCAGGACAACTGACAAATTGACCACAGGGATATCCCACACGATATGACATCTTGCTCAGCAATAAAAGCTCAGGGAAAGAAAAGAAAGGGGGAATGTTTAGGATTATGGCATTTGTCTTCCCAAGTAACTGCTGCATGTGATGGAGCCCTGCTTTCAAGGAAGTCGCTAAGCACCTGCCAGGTGATGGGGAGTAGTGAATTAATTCTTTATTTCACTTTGCTTGTGTGTGCAGCTTTTTCTTCACTTGTAAAACTGCCTTTATCTTGATCCACAAGTCTCCACCTTCTGTTTTCTCCCCATGCCATGGCAGAGGGGAGTGAGAAAACAGGCATGTGGGTGCTTGGTTGCTGGCCGGCATCAACCCACAAAAACGGCCAAAGTAATATACTATAATTAAAGAAAAAGCAGTGTTAAAGCTGAAAACCTCATAAGAATACCAGGATTGCTGAAAATATACCAGTGTGTAATACTTGCAATCAATCTTTTTAAATCTTATATAATTACCAGGACAGTGTTATCATTATCATATGATCTTCATTTTTACAGCCAAAAAATACCCAAAGCTTGCCAAGATATTTTTTCAGACCAAAAGTTCTTACACTGCATGAGAATTTCATTCCTGTTAGAAGTTTATGTTTTAGTGCCTTCAATTCATAATTCTCCCATGTAGAAAACCTTTTAGATTCCAAACAATTTGACATAAATCAATACATATTTCCCCACTGAAAATAAAAAGAATGAAGTGATACATTTGTGCTTGTATCACTACTGTAGCTGCCATGTGACAACCATCTTCCCAGCCATTTGATGGATGACTTGGGAATGTACAACAGCCTGTCCTGTATGACGCAAAAGGGATTTCAGGACATATTCTAATGAACCATGTTACAGGCCAGTAGCTGACATACACCTGATACATTTTTTTCAGGCACTGCCAGCTGTTTTGATCAATCCCAAGCACTTAAGTGGATAATAAAGATTGATTGAAAACAGAGGTATTTGAATTTGAGCAACATGGGCTTTGGAATGGCATGCCACAGTAGTCTTATTGAAGTGCTTTATGTAGCTAGAATAATCCACACTTAGCCTACTGCTTTTGTGAGTTTTATACATGGTATGGTTGAAATAGCACTTTTATTCTCAGCAGCTATTTCTCATATAATTCTTAATTTATTTTGGGTGCTGAAAACTCTCATACTTGGCCAAATTTTTCTTCCTTAATTTTAATACTATCCCTACAGCCATCTGGGGATTATCTGAGTGTGAAAGATTATATTTAGGTGCTTTTTTGCACTTAAAAAGCACTTCGGTACTTCTTTCCTTAGTGATTTAAGCATGCATCAAACTGCGATATTAACAGTTGTAGTATTTTTTTTTCCACTGGTATTAGCCATTTCAGAGCTTTCATATTAACACATTTTAGTGAGGATCCCCAGAATGAAGAGGTTAACAAAACCTTTCCAGAGCTCCTACTGTTAACCCTAATGCATTTCTATTAGCTTACTGCAATGGGAAATTCCAGTCTTGCCTCAAGAAGTGAACAAGAACCTGTCTGTCAGAATTTCCTGAGGTTCACTCAATACCACCACCGTCTGCTGATATCTATTCAGTAGCAGCTCTTGGCAACCTGTGGTACCCATGGCTATCCTAAGTTAATGTATTTCCCAATAACAGGAATTTAAGTTCCTACCCAACAGTAGGGATTTCAGTTTTAGTGTTAAGTGAGGGAATATTTCAGTTGCTACTTTGCAGGGATATATCGTAAAAGTATCACGGGACATATTCTAATTTCAGTTATATAAATGTAAATTTAGAATAATTTTTCTAGTGTGCTTTTACACCTAAACTGAAATGAGAATTTCAGTTCACAGTTTCATTGGTAATATTCCTACAAAAAGCACTTCCAAGTAGTTAGTGGGAAATGCTGTGGGCATTATTCTTCCCACGAGATTTTGCTTAGCAGTCATATATTGGAAAGAGGAAAAGCTCCCCGGTTCTGTGGAGCACTGTAAACAGAGTAGCAATGGTGATATTTATAGTAGAAAGCTTTCACCTACAAAAAAACCTTTTTTAAGCTTTTAGACAGTCAGAAAAACAAATTAAATCTAGTTAAAAATACACATACCTACCAAATAATATTATGGGTATTACTTGCTTTGCTTTTTTGTTCTTCTTTTGACATGTTTTTTAAAGCTAAAATTGGAAATTAAAAACAATGAACCTACAAGTAATAATCTGCACAGATTCACAAGCCCGATGTTTATGAGTCACTTTTCTAAATGCATGGAAAAAAATATATTTGTGAATGAAAAGTGACTTAAAAGCTTACTTGATCTTTTAAGTATATCTACATTCAGTTGCCACATAAAACTTTATTTTGAACATGTATATAAATGAACATTTTGGCAAGTAGGTGTGACACATAAAATCTTTTTTTTTTTTTTAAATAAAAAGCCCAACAAATGTCCATTACTGGAATATACTAAAAACTTTCTGAGTGCACAGCAAAGCAGTGTTTATAGTAGTAAAATATGAAGGGCCATGGCATGGACTCAGTTTCTGACAAATTAATATCCATAGCACTAAATTATCGACACGACCTTCAGCATAGTTTTGGATGATGCCAACCAGCACTCGATACCCGAGAGTGTTAGATAGAGTTCAGCAGCTACCACATACCAGGAACTGTTCCCAGTGGGTAGGTTGAACCCAGCCATCCTGTTCCGGAGGGTAAGAGAAATGTGGCAGGCGGTCTTAAAAAGAACAGCTATGATCCTATGACTTAAATTAAGCTAATTAAATTATTTAATGTAATAAAATGTAAAAAGCACAAAATAGCATGGTTGCCAAAATTCTGCAGCAACAGTAGCTGTATTAGCTGCCCAGTACCTGGGGATAACAGAAGGAAAGACACACTTTTGTATTTTATAAATGTACATGCATATTTATGCAAAAAAAATAACCTGTCTTTTTCTTTAAAATAATATGCTAACATGGCAGTTCATACGCATAGAGAGAAAAAGGTCAAAGCCCCAGCATGTAAGGTCAACGTTTAAAAAGGAATGGAAACAAACTGCAAATATCACTGGCTTAGAGGCTATTTCAAAAGACCTCAAAAGCCTCTAATTTTCTTCTACCAAGATTGTATCAAAATAAAATTCTACACTGATATTGCACTGCAGGATACAACACAGAACACATAATGCAGATTACCCTCAAGTAGGTCTCATCAGAGGATAAATGCTGAAACTGCAATGAGTAATACACTAACTTCTCTGGCATCCTCTGGGATGTGATAACTTAGAAGGAGACTGTGCTGACATTTGTAACTCCTTATCGCAGATACTGTATTAGCCGTTCTCTTCTACTGGACTTTGCCTGCTGGGATTACTGGAGAAGAATGGGATACTCCCAAGTCTATCACAGTGAATTTTGATCACTTCCGAAAGCCAGCAGACAGACGCTTACATAAGGTACTTAGTCCCCGATCACTTTCACAGCGGGCGAATGAAATGGTTATATAGTTATACAACTTGTCAGAAAACTTCCTTATGTAAGGCAGTAAGAATTTTTATGTCCAAAAATTTTATATCATCACAGAAACATCAAAGAACATCACTTTTCAGTAGCTGCTAGAAATGTAACGAATTATTTTAACGCACTGCACTGAGACTGTGCCACCAGCAACCAATGAAATGCAGTAGTTAGAGATCAACCAGTGCATAAAATTCATAGCAGAATTTGTAGCTCTGTACTCTGGCAGGCTACACTGCTCAAAACAAAACAAAACAAAAACCACAAAGCAAAACAAGAAGTGGTATAAACCACATCTGGTGATCAAGTAACAATAAGCCTCTCATTTTGAACACGGTCTGCCTTACCACACCAATTTACATACACACATCTTTACAAGTTTCTGTATAAAATTAAACAGAAATGTAACAGATAACACTATTCATTGTATATCTCTGAATAACCAGTCCTATAAAATATTCTTGTACCAATGATGTTAACTACAATTGTAAAAACACTCATACTACCAACCCTTTCTGCTTCCCACTCCCTCTTTTCTGAAATATTTCTCATGCCTCTTCTTAATGCACAGCAACTTAACTTCAGAGTTTAAGTCATTTGAGTACTCTTTTTTAAAGTAACACATTTTGCATGAATGCTGTCTTTGATTAAAAAATTATGCTTTAAATTCTAAAAATAGTAAATTAAGTCTATAAAAAGATAAACCAATACACTGCTAGTGTATATGGACATTACTCTTTTTCTTCTAAACTATCTACTGCTTGAATTGAAAGGTTGTATTAAAATAAATGCAAAGTAGCCTATATGCATATGCAGGTGCTGTCTTAAAGTTCCTTAATATGTTAGGTAATGAAAAAAATTCAGTCAAGGAACTTTTTTTAAAAATACTTTACTTCATTTCTCTTTAAAGTAATTAAATTATTATAATGATCAATATAATTAAATAAGTATATTTGCTTATATTCAATATTATTAAGTTGTCATATAAAAATACTTCAACACTGCAGAATAATAATTCTTTACAGTAAACAAAATTAATTGAACTATATCAGAGGTGGCAAACAAAAAGCATGTTTTGATTATTATTGGAAAAAACATTAATTACTGAAAAAACAGGCTTTTTTATTGATTTGGTAGTAAATCTGAGGATGAACAGTATATAAAAAATATTAACCTTGTGTCCTGTAACCACAATATTCATCAGGACCGTGCCATTTATTTGTTTCTGTATGTTTTATATGTTTTTTAAAATGGGAGACAGAAATACTAAACCAGTGATACAGAGAGGTTTTATTTTAAAATATGTTCAGCTCAAGATCAAAGAAAGGGATAGAAAATACCTTTTAAACCATTTTCACAGTTATCCTTTTCGGTTTTTTACAGGCCACCCTCGCAATCTGAATGACAGAAACAGCTATATTTCAGGAATGCACTGCTCCCCAAATGGTCTTTTGCTATAGCAGAAATCAAGCCTTCGTTAAAGCAATAGCTTGAAGACAGGCACAACTAAATCTTCCATGTCTTCTCCAAATCTACTAAACCAAGGACTGATAACAGAAGAATGATGACATTTCTAACTATGTGCTCAGGCTGGCCCTTTGCATCTTTTATAGCTCTATAGATGACAAATCTGCGAGAACAGGAACCAACAGGTGGCTTTACAAATTTTTTGCAGAGATTGACACTAACAGCCCATAATCTTAGAAAAACTAGTCATAGGAACCAGTTGCACAGCTTATAAAATTCTTTATATCAGTCTGAGATTTATAGATCCCTAGAAATTCATAGCCTATATCTAAAAATTTTGTGAAAGTTGACCAGTAAGAGGAGGTTTATTTATGTAATATGTTTATGTGTGAGAAATATCTAGAGGCACCTATATTTAAAGAAATAAAGGTTAATAAAGTTGAAATTGATCATTCAAAGTCGAGAAAACCTATATTATGTTGGCTGGGCATGAAGAGTAAACCTACAGTCATGTAGGTCATGTATAAGCAATCATATTATAATAACCACATCCTGGTCTCATACACAACTAATGTGTGAAATAAGAGAGTTACAGAATCCGCCATAACAACTCATGGTACTGATTATGGCTCCTTATTGTAGCCACTGTGAGAGTCTGTAAGGACCTGTCTGTCACAGCATCTTACTCTTCACGCAGGCATATTCTGTGACATCCCATATAGCTCTCATCTGAAGCTAGGCTGACATTTATCATGGACGTAAGAATCCATGTTGGTCAGATGGACCCCTCTGGAGCATTCCTGTTAGGGTCCTGATGAACCTCTATCTCCCTGTTCACACAGCCACTATATTCCTCTGTGAAAATATTTCCAGTTTTGGGTTGGGGTTTTTTCCACTAGGAAAAGAAAAATGCATGCTTGTCATTCTCTCAGTTGAAACTCCTTGATCTACACCAGGATTTTTTTCTACCTCAAAACTGTCAGCTGTTGCTCAGAAAAGAGTGAAGAGGACATGACTTTGAATGTACAGGCACAGATTTTGGAAATATAGTAATCTGACATTCAGAACAATGTAGTTTTTATGTTTTCAGAATGAAATCTTTGTGTATAAGAGCAACTGTATTCCTGCCTTCACTTTATTTCATATTTCTACAAATAAATTATGTATTTTAAGAGTAAAGATCAGTGACAGAAACAATTTTTATAAAGTCACAATATAAGGAACACTACAGAAATTATAACAAAATTATATACTGTGTTATCACAAAGCCATGATAGCATGTTTTTATCAGACAGTTCTCACAAAATACTTTGCTTTCTTTGACCTTCTTTAAATTACCTTTACAATTTCATTTTTTTTGTTGCTATTATTAAGTTTTCAAGTATAAGCATTGCTAATATTTCCATCTCATTCTTGTTTCCCTTTTTCTTCCTGAAGAGGTTCAACTTAGAGGTAAATTTACCAAACTTCTTACATAATCTTTAGCACAAGAAGAAACACTGCATTATCAAAATCAGATGTTCCTACAATCACAACAGAACAAAACCCCTGTCTTTGGCACATTTATATACAACTTCCATGACTATACCCTGACATAAAATTAATCGACCTGGTATTTTCACTTGACTGTAAGAGTTCAAGCCTTATTTGTTAGATAAATGCCAAATAGAGGATAAAACATAAACAGTTAAAAAAGTTGTGGCTGCTGCATGTTATCTTAGTTATTAGGAAGGCTATAAATACCTTCTAGTATCTCAGTTTGCATATTCCTCATTTTCTAGGCTTGAATACAGAAACAGCAAAATCCATCATTTTTTTAATGACATGTAATAAACACTACAAGTCCTTTTTTTTTTTTTTTTTTTTTTTTTAATTAACTCTGATGTTTACTCACTACAAAGATTGCCTAGGGCAAAAGGACAAAGCAAAGCATCAAAATTCTCTGCAAATTCTTTACAGGTGAAAGTAAAACCTGCACAAATCCTGATGATGATCTCACAGACTCCTGTATCAGGACAGCATCACATCACTGCTATCACTTGCTTCATTGTCACTTTTTACTTAAAACAACTATGGTAAAGAGCTAATTATCATTTTTTGAAATAATTATTTAACCTGGTATCTGGACAGAACACCTATAAAGCACCTGCATTTTGCTTACTCTCCTAGCTCCCCCAAGAATTTCCCACATTTCTAGAAAGCGTATGCAGCCAACAGGCAAGAGGGCAGAGGATGCATAGCTGCACTGCAGCAGGCCTGTGCCCTGTGTTCCCACCAGCTGCTGCCACTACCAAATACACTTGTCTGCTTGTCCGTGCTCCAACAGTCAAAATGTACAGAAATACGTTAGAATATTTTTCTTAACAATAGGTCTGCACAGTCACTGGTACAGATGAAATATAACAGAACCAGTAAAATCATAACTGATGTCTGCTTCTGAAAAATCACAGTACAGCTGGAGTCTTATACCAGTTCAGTGACTTAGAAGGCACCTAAGCTACTCTTCTATGATCAATGGAGAGAGAGGTTCAGGGGACAGTACATACCTAAAATAGATGGAATAGCTTGACTTCTGAAGGTACTTATCCTTCTTCTTTTGAAGTGGCCCTAGATAAGTAACTTGAGACAGATGACAACCAAGCTGAGGTGAGATGAACTGGCCTAAGGGCCAAACTACACCTCTAAGTAGCAAACTAGAAAAAGTGATTCTTCATTAAAATTGGCCTATGTACCTCATTCTTACATGAGAACTCAACCTAATGTACATACAGGGATCTAACAGCAGTTCTGTTGATTAAAATACATTCATATAAACTAGTTAAGGGTAATTCTTCTCCCGTTGTGTAAATCTTTGCAAGGCGCACAGTTAGACTACTACAGGGAACTTTTGAAAACCTTATCCCTGTACAGTCAATATTCATGAAGTTAAGCTTATTTCAATAGTACTAGATAAGACCACTATGCTCTAATATTAAACTGTAACATCTACTATATTTTAATAATGATATATAGATAGAGAATTAGCATATTTGGATAAATGTAAATATCTATTATCCTACTAACGTCAAAATCCGTAAATAAGAATTTAATTCTGATTAAGTAAACAGGAGAAAAACATGTAAGAAATTTAATAACAGACACCATGTTCAAAAGAGAACTGCATTTAAACTCTGTTAAGGTGTTGAAATCCATTACACTTCATACATCACTGTACTGTAAGCCATCTCTATAAACACATATGAGATACATCATCTCAGCAGAGTAATTTCAACCTGTCCTACAAAAAGTACCCTAACATTTCTAAAAGCTAAATATAATAACCTTAAAATTTGTGCTTTCTTTTACTTTCCTCAGGATGTATGACAGCAAAACCAGACAGGGAACCTGACTCTCACAGCACTTGGACTCTGACTTGCAGTCTAGAATCCAGAGTGTGGACAAAATTCTGCACTCAGCAAGAACACTGGTTCTCTTACTGACCCCTACCTGAACTCGTAATACCCTTGTGAAGAAGAAAATGCTGTTATTCACTTCTTATGGACAAGAAACCAAAAACATAATACTGAGGGCATGTCTAAGGTATGACAGATCTGGAACTACATTGAAGGACACTTGTGATAGCATCCTGTTAACAAGGTCCTGCATTTCTCACATAGATTCTTTCTCACATGGATTCTTTGCTCCCCTCCTCTTAAATACAAATGAGACTATTTGATTAAAAAAAAAATAAATACAAAACACAAAACCCACACACACCCCCAAAAAAAACACACCCAAAAGCACACAACCAAAAAACCCACACACTTTGATGTGATTTCATTATTTTACAACTATATCAAAGAATTCATTTGCAGGTCATTATGAAACATCTACTGTTTAGAAATCGTCCAATACTTTGATCAAGTTTAAGCCCAGGACACAGAGTATAATATTATTGCATCACAGAGTACTACATCATGCAGTGATGTAATGAACTAAATTGTATTACTGGATACTATGCACTGTGGATAGTAGTTTGCAATTATTTTTATTTTCTCTGCTCCATACTTTAGATGCAAAACATTTATTCTGCTTAAACTCTAACAACAGGTCACCAGTATGTTTCTGTTCCTTTGTCTGTATCTTCCTTTTCATTCTGTGTCTGCAAAATGTCAACACATAATTTAATAATGAACTACCAAGAAAACAGGTAAATGTTTACCCAGAATTTTCCAATCTGAAAATCTTTCTTTTAAATTCTCTTAGCCCCCTTTAAGGTTGTGTGATAAACCCTTAAATTCTTTTAGCCCCCTCTAAGGCTGTGCTATAAACCATGAATCTATTCATAGCTTGGATCATTAATGAAGTATGTTCCCTTCTCTAAAAAGAGCTAGCAAAGGTGTAACATTGCCTCATTTTCCCCCCTTCACTGTCAATTACACACAAAGTCACTGAATAAGCTTCTCAAAAATCAGGCTTCCTAGCTCTTGAATTATGGAAAAGTAGAGAAGATGGGCACTATTTTATTCTTGCTTGAAATAAATTAAGCCAATTTTGGAAAGAAAAGTTTTCATGTAAAACACAGAATTAGTCATAAAACTGACATTTCCTATGTTTACTCTTCACAGCATAAGTCAGACAGGTGTTTGCCAGACCGATCCTGAATTTAACTTGGGATGCTGATTCATGGAAACAGAAATCAGCCTGATTTGGGGAACTTTTTTTTGGCTGGTTGGTTGGTTTGGTTTTGTTATTATTGTAATAGAGCAAAGATCCCTCTTTGGGAAAACAGTGTCCAAACTGTCATACAGACATGCACTATTATTCTATGGGACAGGGAAATTCTGTAAATGAAGATCTTTACTGCCTTCACTGTCTTACTTTTCACCCTGACCTCCAAATATTTAAGGTTTTACAGAAGAAGTTAGTTAATAAAAAACACCAACAAAAAACAAACAAACAAAAAAAAACACCAACAAGAAACTAATAGTAACATAGCTCTGGTTCTCCAACACTTTCTGCAATACATCAGAAACAACAAAATTTAAATAATATTCATTCTCCACATCTTTTTAACATTTGACCCCTTACTACACAGTGGTATCTGACTCCTACTATATGAGAAAAAGAAACTGGTTTGGTGGGAAGAACAGATACTGAAATCAAAATCTAGAAATATTCACACTATTCCTGGGAAGGTAATACTAAAAACTCAGAGCATGATACTCGAGATTAGAATACAGATACTATAGGACTCCAAGGTACCTTACATGTGAGTAAAATTTCATTATATGTCAGTATACATATTTTACTGCCTCCTCAAGATAATCTGTCTCTCAAAAAACCCAAACAATTTAACAGATTGACTTTATTTGGCTCTTAAAACAGCTCTTCATAAAGCCAACATATAAGTGATTATTTTAAGGTTCACTAGATTAATTTATTTCATCAGAATATTTACATTTAAATTTAAAAAAATGGGGAGAAAAAAATTTGGAAGCAACTGTTTACATCACAGGTTCTCTTTATTTTATTCCTTTATTTCTTCATATTAGTTGGCTAGCCTATGCTTCATGTAAGAGTCCCTTCAAAATCATTATAAACATGATCACAGAAAAAAAAGTAGGCAGTTCTAAAAGTATAGAAAGATGAAGCTTTCCTATCTATATACCCCAGTGTCTTAAATGTGCACTGCTTTTGATGAAGAGGAAGAGAAACATAGAGAGCATTATTTTTACTTTACAAAGTTATCTCAAAATATTTTTTCAATTATTTAATAAAAGACTTTGCCAGAAACTAGAGTGCTAGAATGATTTAAAAACAGCTCTTCTTTCTGAGTTCCAATGAAAATTCTAGGGGGTAAAGAAAGAAACAAAGAAAGAAAAAAAAACAACCAACCAAACAAACAAACAAAAAAACCCACAGAACTGTAAGTGTTCCATAAGAAAAGTCTTGCTTAAACGCTCAGCCTTTCCTTTGGGAGACAAAACAAATACCTGCAGTTTTCCACTTCAGAAAGAAAGTGGTAGGCAGAAAGATGTACTTACTACAACCTGGATTTCCTTTTCTCATGAGATTGCTCATTTTCCTCCTCCAGATTACAAGCTTACAATGTCTTAAACATGGGATACACATTACAATCTATCAGAAACTTACTGCAGTCAATAGCTGAACTGCCTAATTATCGAGCTAGACATTCACTGACAGCATATGCCTCCTGGATCTACAATTCTTTCTTTATAATCTTGTGATGAACTATAAACTGTTGGTTGCAACCTATAACACCTGTCGTGTAAATAAACTGTCCTCTCTGTATGTATTGAAAAAGTTTGAGGTGAATTCTATTACATCAAAAATAGGAAAGACAGAAAAAGGTTTTCTTCAGAGATTCCAGGACTCAGACATGCCATTGGTCCAGATTAGCACCGCTTTAATGATATTCTGAAAATGTGAAAAAAATTACCACCTCAGTAGGATTTTAGAAAGGCTAGAGATGGTTTCCCTAGAACGATAAAGATAAAAAATGAAGTACGATTATTCAATTGCTTCCCTTATTCAAGACTTTTTTTACTGCATACCATATGATAGCATTCAGATTCTCTGTGTTCTGCTGTCTTACAACACCCAGCTTCAGAATGATGCCTAATTATTATGAAATTCCTATTTCTCCCCATAAACTAAAAATGTGGTTTCTGATTTGAAACACTCCTACCACACTGTGAATACTGCTACCTCAAAATGGGAGACCTGATTTATATAGAAGTAGTTGGGAAGCATACTTTTAGGCAAAACTTGTAATTTAGATTTTAAATGCTAAAATGCCTTTAAAAGATTTTAGAAATAGTCTTTGAGGCCTGAAGGGTCCTTCTGACTTTTTAAAATCCCAAATGTGCATTTGTTGATCTTTTGTAAAGGACCTTTCTGTATGCGAATACATGTTGTATATACAATAGCATTCTGCACATAAACTCCTAGTGTCCCTCAGTGTAGATGTTAAGGAATTCATTAACATTGGTAAGAGCTGTACATTTCATTATGCGCAAAGACATCTTCTCAAACATACTAATGTTAGTATTAAATTATCACTAAAGTTTATAGCAGTAATTAAAAAATGTTAAATTTTCAGTAAAGGCAAGATGCATTTTATAACTTGAGGTTTAGGGGCATTTTCTGACCATCTCTTACACTGAATTTGTCAAGTTCGTAATGATAAATGCATGTTGTCATAATTTTTCACCGTCTCAGTGTACTGCTGCCCTAACAGCATCCACTCTTGTAAAACAGAACTGCAATCAAAAAGTTCAAAATTAATAGCTGTGAAATCTCAAGCACTCATAAGCATGTGTTTTTATCACTTTCATGCTGTGCAGATCGGGTACTCTTGTTATTTATTATTTGTGACAGTGAACAATTCCCACTTGCTTTAGTGAAAAAGTGAGGAGCTGTTTGCATAACTAGCAAGGTGAAAAAACAGATTTCAAACTGTTGGAATCATTTCACAAGAACAATGTACACAGACCAGAAGACAGCTTTCTTTCAGAGCACTATAATGTGCTGACTACACTGTGTTATTCTACTCTTATGTATCCTTTGTTTAAAAACAGGTCTTACAGTATGTTCTGCATTTGTGAAGAGCCTGAAATGATGGAGTCTTATACAGTACAGGGGCTCCTATGTACTCCAGTAGTCACCCTCATCACCTTCACACTAAAAAAATATGAATGCTTATAATGTCTTCATGCAGCAATGTGTTTATATAGTATATGGTTAGTATGTGGTCTGCAACTGATCCAGAGAGTACTCTGGGACCCACATTCACAACAGCTAGCTCACACACCACCAAGCTAGAATGAAGCACAACTTCCTGCTGCAATTTGTCAAATGTGCTTCTCTCCCCTGTGAGCTAAGCAGCAGAATACGCGATTTTACAGGGAAATACTTAAGTATCAATAGTACTTATCTCTTAAAGAAGCAACCATTTTAAGAGGAGACACTAAAGAAAGCATAGCTATTATGTTTTCCTTGAGATTTTTCTTGATTTCTTTTCAGAAATGAAACATATAGTATCTCAAAATAGTATATATTTCAAATAAAAAGGAAAGGTTAAAGATAGTACCTGTAACAGTATTACAAAATGTCTCCATCTGATTTAATATTAATGTACAGGAAAATCTATCCTAGATCAGGAGAGTGAGTGAGATTTGCCTGTGGGCAGTACTATTACCAGCGCACAATCAGTTGCAGATCAGAGACACTAGCCTTAGATCTGTTCTCATGCCAGTAATGTTTCCTAGATGATTGAAAACCAACGGCTCTTGATGAAATGCTATTTATTTAGCTACAGACAATTTGATTAAATGTAAGGGTAATAATAACAAAACTAGTAATGTCTAACGTGACATGAAATGGTGTAGGTCATACTTTAATTGAGCCATTTCAGTGACAAATACAAAATTATGAAATGAAACAGGATATGTTACATGAGAAACTTTTATGGCAAAGTCGTCTTTCAATTAAAAAAAAAAAACAACCACCACATTGTGAATGCTAAAAAGAAGTCTTTCCTACTGTCAATCGCTATAAACCCATCACAAAGTATGAATTCTTAGTCCTTAATGCTAAGTCTTTCAAATCCTTGGACTTATTTCATTTATTTTTTTCTTTGATAACATATGGATTTTCTTTCATCCTTACTAATTTGCATCATCAGTAGATCATGAAGTCTTATAAATACCTAAAGCCTTTTAGAAACACTTGATAGAGTGATGCTTTAGCCAGTCCTTTCATATTTCTGTAACATTAATCTTCCAGGAAGGTTACTGTATAATTTGAAGAGTTCAGTCAATTTATATATTTAATTAAGCACTAGTAAAGAAAAAAACACATAAATTTAGCATTCAAGGTTCCTAGAAAGGTGCACTTAATATTCAGTATTAGAAAGTCCAAGATGTATTTTCAATTTGTTCAAAAGTGTCTGGGCCAATTGAATAATAACATCCTTCAGTCTCTGTGTATGTTGCAAAAGTGATAAAATATTTCACAGTAAAACAAAACCAAAATCTTAATTTATTCTGCACAGAGGAATTTCACACTGTTGCTTATATTTTCCCCTGCACTAAAGAACAACAAAAAAGATCCAGAACACTGGCAACATTTCACAAATAAATATTTAAAGAATTAGTGTTGCACAAAAAAAGATAGGACAAATTATGTAAGTGTCCAGTGATCTCTGTAAAATGCAAAACAGCAAAGGCAGTGCCATTTTGCAAACAGTTACAAAAATTTCCTTCACTTCTAAACTAACTCTCCCATGTATTCTCTTAAATTCATGGAAGAAAAGCACATATAGACACCACAAGCAGCAATTTTTTTAGTAACATATAATTCCCCATATGGACTTGGAGAATTTAAACAGGATGAGCTACTGCACTGCACCAACCTATACTGTTTTCAGATCTGCTCAAAGGGGCTGCCGTCATCAAGTCTGAACCTACTGAATGAACCCATCCCATTACATAAACCCACATCCTGATGAAACACCTGCACCTCGACGGTAGTCCTTTGTCATTCCTATAAAGTACTACTCCCATCTGCACTGTTGCTAGATATTTCAGTTATGTTAGCATATTCTATTTTATATGTATATAGTAATTAGGTAAAATACATGACCCAGACTACGTGCTCTAATTTCTAGGAAAAACACTCATAGTTAAAAGCCACCATGAAAACCGGTACTGCTGTTTCACACCCATTGCTGTCACTCGAATTAACACCTGCTCTAGAAATAGCTGAATTTTGTTCATATTCAGAAAAAAATCCATTAAAATAAAGTGATAGATTCAGATTCTTGAAGTAAATAGAATAAAACCATCAGTATATAGTTAGAGGACCCTTCTGAGTGAATTTTCTAAATCTAAATCTATATGACAGACCTTACCCAAGATCTGAGCTGAGGTTCATTTGCTAGGCATTTAGTGACCTGTCTTAAGTAGAGATTTCTAGTTTCTAGTGCAATTATTCCTTCTATAAAAGAACTCACAACATTACTTGAAAATGAAACAAATACTTATCTCAAAGAAATCAGTTACTGTCCTGTAAACTTGTGCTGCAACTGGAACATCATTACATACTCATTTAAAATAGCATTTTTCTGATTCAACAGAATGATGAATATCCTCACTATCATGCAAGGCACACGTTATGTCATTATAACCAATTTAGAACACATGGATGAAGATAAGGAAACTGATTCACCATTTCATTACTCAAAACTTATGACTATGTGACTTCTCTTAGGAGTGACAAGATGGAGAATGAGCCTCTTTAACCAAGTAGTAAGTGACAGGACAAGAGGGACTGACTTCAAGTTACACCAGGGAAAGTTTATTAGACTAGATGTCAGGAAGTATTTCCTTACAGAATGGTTTGTTAGGTGTTGGAATGGGCTGCCCAGGGAGGTGGTGGAGTCCCCATCCCTGGAGGTGTTTAAGAGTAAAGTCGACATAGCGCTGAGGGATATGGTGTAGTTGGAAACTGTCAATGTTAGGTTAACATGGACTGGATGATCTTCAAGGTCCTTTCCCACCTAGTTGATTCTGTGATTGTGATTCTGTGATATGTACGTTGAAACCAGCAGACATGAAAGGTGTGAACAGTAATGGCAGTAAAACAGGGACTTAAAATTTCACTGTGAAAATCTTGGGGCCAGTTAAAGTAACTAATATTTTAATTTGCTGTTGTTTTATTATCTATATTTCCATTGTTGCAAACTACTTAAATAGTTTTGTTGTTAATATAGTGTTTAAAAAATGACTCCCAAATAAATTAAACAGATTTGCCTAAGCAAATATCCAGATTTCATCTGAGAGACAAAGTCTTTCTTGTAAGTATGCCCACAAGGAGTAACACACAACCCCATGAATAAACACCATGACCTGTCAGGTAACTGAACAAACGTAGTTTGCCATATAGACTCTTGTTGTACCATTAGTAAGAGTGTGTTTAATACTAAAATCATACTTTTTGAAATGTCATTAAAGCCACACCATTCCCAGAGCCAGTTACAAAGATAATTTTATATCTGGACACAATACATGATGAAAACCTGCTCTGTTATTTTTCAAATTATGCATATATAGGTGATGATAAGATGACAAGATTTGATGCATAATATCCAAACTGATAAACTGGTCTTCTTTACCTATATTTTGTTTTAATATAAAGCAGTCTTTGAGTATTGTATCGCCTGATTTAACTTACAGTGACTGTTATTTGTAGAACTATGCGTAGTTTCACCTAACATGAGATAAACATCAGCCTGAGAGGTCTGAAGATGAATGGAAATTCAGTTAAGCTGACTGCTGTTAGTATTGCTTCTGTGAAAACAGGAACAGTTTGTGTCAATTCAAAAATAACTTGTTAACCTAACATTAGTATATATATGAACATATATCTGCACATGCACATTCTATTAATAGGCATGTATATTTGAAAACTGAACATAAGTTGTTACTGGAAAAATAATTTTCAACCTTGCCAAAGTGCACTGTATTTACAGAGTGCTTTTATTTTAATTATTGTTTCTTTAAGTAAACCAAACGATTTAGTGATTGCTTTTTTGTTTGGCCTTGAGCTGCAGCTAGAGAAGAGTGTCCCAGAAGGCACCCACGTCTTGCATCATACACCTTGTCTGTACCACTCTGTGCAGATACCTCAGAAACTTCAGGGTATCTAAAGTGACACTAGGATGCATACATTTAGATAGCTGAATCTCACCCAGAACACCATGACAGTCTCAATAATTTCCTTTAGTTATTTTTCGCATGTAACACTGAACTCAGAAACCCAGTTCTACATCAATTTGTATCCCTGTAAAAGTATTGTGACAGTCTCAATAATTTCCTTTAGTTATTTTTCGCATGTAACACTGAACTCAGAAACCCAGTTCTACATCAATTTGTATCCCTGTAAAAGTATTGTCCTGATAAAGGATATTTTCCCCTAGGGTAAGTCTCTGAGTATGTGTTAAAGCAATTATGCCTCACATGGATTCGGTATCCAAAGGAAGCAGGGGCTACTTCTCATATTTTACTCCAGGTCTGATAATCCTTGACATCTATACATGGATAGACAGAGTAAATTATGGTGGCCCCTCTCACTTCTCTCTGAGAAGCACTATCACAGAGAAAACATTTGGCACATATCACAAAAGACACATTTCATGGCCACAACCCCAGTCAAGAAACTACTTTTCAGATAGTTTATGGAGAATTGTCCATAATCATCCTGTGACCATGTTATGCAGGAATTCTTATCCTCTCAGGTGACAAATATTTTGTTGCTTACAATGTGATACCATAAAGGAATTGGCTCAGACAAGGTTTCAAGGTAAAATGATCTCTGAATTTTTGGCAGATGGAATCTAGAGTTCTACCACATATTCTGTGAATGATTTTCAACATGTCAGCTAGTACCTATCTTCTATACCTAGTCTTAAGAAAATGACTTTATCCATAATTTTACTTTAAGTTATCTGTAGAAAAGACCTTATATCAAACATTTGAAAAATATTAATTTTATTGCTCCCTAATACTCCAAGAATGCTACTTCCAACAACACATTTCTTTCCTTGAAGGATTACAAACTCAGCTATTAGGTTGTTTGATTCATAACACAAAACCTGTTACAAAAACTCATCTGACAGAACAATATTTGCCTTTACAAAATATACTCACTCTTGCCACTTTTGAAAGACAAACATAATGCTTTTCTTCAGCTTCTAAAAATTGTGCCATTTGTGATCCGCTCTGAGCAAAAATTAAACTATACTTTTGTGGTTATGCTGCAGCATTTTACAAGCTGATTGCAAAACAGATGTGTTACCTAAATGAGAGGATTATTTCATTGATATAAACAATTAAAAAAGCACATGACTTTTACATATCTTTCAGTTTTAAACATGGCCAGAATATTATTTCTGTTCAAACTTCTAAATTCCAAAACTTTTAAATTTTGCCATGTTCTCCTTCCACAAAAAAATAACAGTAAAGTTGTTCCTCCACACTGCTCATATATCAAACTTATTCCCTATGTTTTGAATACAGTCAAAAGTTGCTCTTAATTGCAATTTCACAACTCTTGTCAGTGAAAATGGGCTTACAAGAGTGAGCAAACAACTCATGTTAAGCACAGCTCCACATAGTTGAACACCAATGTGTGTCACCAACATCATTCAGAAACCTGACTCGGCATAATCACGTTTTGAGATTTTGACATGCTCTCAGTTAAATATTTATAGAGGAAATGGCACTAAAATAAGAAATTATTTTAAATAGTTTTGAATCCTCCTTTGTCTTCTTCTGTTGTTGTAAATCACATTTTAGATGTCCCAACTAACCTTAGTTACTCCAGCATTATTGTGATATTTTGTCATCCACAACAGCAAAATAAAAGTGACCTTGGGAGGTCTCTGTTGCCTGAAGTATATGGAAGACAGTAAGTGAGCCCTAGCTTTTCCATAATGTGTGTATGTTCTCACCCCTCTCCTTAGATATTTTTTTCATAGGAATCAAAACTCAAAGGGACTGTATAATTTTACCTTGTCTGCTTTTTTCTCAGACCTCAGATTCACAAATTATTTTTACTTAAATTTCATTAAGGTTTAAAAATGTCAAACCATGTAACAGTACAAGAAAAAATGTAAAAGGATACAGGATGTAGGTGAATTTCATTTCTACTATTTACCTAATGACATGATTTTTGTAAGCTAGGAAGCTAGCAAGGCTTGATAGGACTGGTTATTGCGAGATCAACTGAAAGAAAATAAGATATTTTTAATAACAATATTTTAAGTTATCTCCTCATACTGCTACTGGGCCTTGCAGCATACACTGTTAGAATAACTTGAATTGCACAGTCCACATTAGCAAAACACTTTTCATTAAACTGCACAGTCAATAAACTTGACATACACCCATATAAATGTCAAAATTTTTTTACGATCGATTAAAAAATTGAAATAATGCAAATTAATCTAGAAAAGTAATAATAACTTTAAATTTTATTTTGATTCTGGATAGTAACTGTTATATCTTTTTGTTGGTTTAATTTTTAATTAAAACAAATATATAATATATGCTAGCAAAGTCTAAAATATGGTAACAGATTGACAACAAATCTACTCTTCCAGGAAAGAAAAATCAGGGGAGATAAATTACAGAAATATCATTGCCTGAGCTCACAGTGAGATAACACCACCTAAAAATATAGTAGGTTTGTTGGTGGGTTTTTTTTTTAAAAAAAAAAAAAAGAGAAATGTAGAACATAAATTACATGGAACATATTACATGCAGCCTAAAACTGAAAAAAATAAATTATTTTGCAGCTATAACAGTTTCTAGATACCTGTTGGAAGCAGACTTGCTTAGAAAACTTAGAAAACCAGCCTGCTAAATACTGTACTGAATTGCTCATATGTCTGCATCAATATTTCCTGTATATATAGTCAAAGAAAATGAAAATTATGTGTCCTGTTAAGATTAGTACTTAAATACTAAAATGCTCAGCAAACATAGTGAAGAGTTCACAGTGATTATGAAGGAGTTAGTTAATTGACTCATAAGTACAATGCTAACTACTTCTGAAGTCTGTTGATTTTCTTTTATATTTTAATGCAAAACCAATTTGGTAAGTTTTACATCTCAAAGTTGCCTAGCAAATCACTAACTAAATAAAACTTCTAAAACTTCTGAAAGAAAATCCTTAAGGGAAAATGTGCCTGAAACCGCAGGACAGGTATTACTTTGAAACACAGCTGACAGTTGGTCAAACTAGCAAATATCTCAAATAGTAGAAAACAAGGCAACTAAACATATATATATATATATATATATATAAAAGTGAGAGAAAGACACATTCAGAAATACACTGCTACAGCACAAAGACGGACACACAATAGTCAAACTGCTAAGCATGGTTATAACCCAGGTTCATATCGGTATGTACAATGCCAGAGAGCTGTCTGAGTTGATAAATCACAGATTCTGTCCTTTTAAAGATGTTTCTTGCTACCCCTTGCCTATAATAGTACAGTTCTTTGCTTATTCAGAACATGAATCCTCCTTTACTCAGATCCTGTCCCTCTTGGCTCTGTAAATCTCCTGGGAGCGCAGAATGATTCAGTAGTAACTTAGTCATTTGCACACTGTACAAGATGATTTTACTGAAAAGGGATAAAATAAAGGCTGCACTTACCAGTGGAACACTCTGTATTAAATAAAGATAATTAAAGCATCAACAATCCATCTATTTAATGTTTAATTAGCCCATCATAATTTGTTACTGAAGGTCAAATGTGGGTCACTTTGTAAAACAAATTTTAAAGTATTTAATATAATACAAATTGAGAACAGGAAATTGAAATATAATTCTGTACACTTTGCACCAAACTGCATTAAAGTTAAATGTATGAAAGAAGTCATCAATGTAAATATTTATACTTAATGTTTCCATTTTTTTCCTCTATATTGCCCTTAGTGCTAACCACAATAATGTTATTTTTATTATTATTACACGGTAGGACATTTGCTTAGCTGAAAGTTATGAAAAACTTTATTGTTAAGAGTTGCTTTGTGATTATAAGAATCAGTCTTTGAGGTAAGTCTGTGTGTATGTGTGTGTCTGTACATAAGCAAGAAAAAGGATGATGCTTTCCTGCATGGTTAACCTGGTTGCCCCCTT
This sequence comes from Athene noctua, assembly GCF_965140245.1. Taxonomy (NCBI): domain Eukaryota; kingdom Metazoa; phylum Chordata; class Aves; order Strigiformes; family Strigidae; genus Athene; species Athene noctua. The sequence goes on along the minus strand of NC_134040.1, from coordinate 22,770,061 downwards.
AATGGATGAATTTTAGTTCCTATTAAGGCTGCTGGTTATATGGGCATATTTATGAGGAAATTGACCCGTTTAGCTTATCGATACAGTTCAAATACATGATAACTAACTTATCAAAAAGCTTCTACATTGCAACAGACTGATTAATATTTGAAATGTTATGAAACAAATTAACCAGCTACCGCAGAAAGAATTTTCTCAGAAATTCATTTCTACATATTTCACTTTTCTGAAATAAGACTTAACAGAAATGAATCTAGTTTTGACACAGAACACTGTGGTATGATAAACACTTTTCTTCCCTAAACAGTACATTTCCAATGGGAAAAGGTATAGGGACAATTCATAAAGGATTACAGAACTGACCAGGAAGCCAATACCCCAAGCAAAGAAATAATGCCACTCAGAAATTCCTGTACTGGTTCTGCTGATTTTACTGATGGTGACCAATATCTCTTAAAAAAACAAAAAAAAAAACAAAAAAAAAAAAAAACAAACAAACAAAAAAAAAACCTCGCACACACACAAAAAAAAAAAAAACAACTAAAAACAACCAACACAAACACCATCACAGCTACAGTGTTTTAAGTAGTCAATAATTGGATTGTTGAGCAGAGCAAGCAAAAAGAAACCAGAAGAATATGATGGCCAAAAAATGTAAACACATAACCAGGTTTTAAAAGGCCTGTTCTTCAAACAGTGGTTGTTAACACATGATAATCTCATATTTGTGATTAAAAGTTCCAGTGAAATAAACCTGCTCATATGCCCCTATTTTGCACTGTGAAACAAAGCTGAGAAAACAGCATATATTGTAAAGCTATATATGTAACTAACACGACAAAATAAACAAATCTTTAAAATTAAAATCTATTATTAGAATTTTGAATAAGGATGCAACCCTCCAAGCTGATAAGTGATTCCTCTTAGGCACTGATCTTTCCTTATATTTGGCTGTCTTTGCTGGAAATTAGTAGTATCCAGGCTCCTTGCAGGCAATATGCAGCACCTGGAGGGTTCAGATTTTAAATATGTGATCCCAAAAAACACTTGCTTAAACTCATCCACATTCAGCAAAACACTTCTGTGAAGCTTTAACTTTGGACAAGTGATTAAGGCCTATGGAATACTAAGTGATTTAAATATTTGTTTGCCATTAAGTAGATATATTAGTGCTTTACTGAATGGAAGGTAATTGATAAATGGGAGGCTAAAAGAATATTTCAGAGTAATACCATGGTAAATAAGACAAGAATGGGAGTTGTGAAAAATCTTCTACAAAAGTGACCGTGAAATGTCAGAAGTCTACTGAATAGAGAATTTAGTTTTAAACTTTATACAAAACACCTGATGTCAAGGAGGAGTGTTGCAAATTGTTTGTAGTTTTCTCCCCTGAAATTCTCCTATGCAATACTGTATCAAACGAGACACATTTGGGAACTCACATAAGAAATTCAATGCATTGCCTTAAAAAGGAAGTATCAAATAATCACAATGAAAACAACTTGCAATCGTTGCAGTACACCAGTCGGTCATGTAAGTAGAGACTTTATTTCCTGACTGCTATATCATAGATATACGAAAGTATCAATTACCAATTCTAATTACACTAATGGGAAAATAGTATTGCTCTCATCTCCAGTAACTTAGAGCAGGTACATTCTGCTGTGTCCACTTATTTGTTCTAAAACTTTATACACCTTCTAATGTCTCCTTACAACAAAGGGAACTGACAGTGAGTAAATAAAGGCAGCCTTAGAGATTTCAACTAGTCTCCCTATTACGGTCACGTCAATATGCCACTGGTTCTGTTTGACACGTACAGCTGAACTACTAAACAATCTATTACACACCACATCAGAACCCTTTATCTGCAACTGCTCCACATTTCCCTCTAAACAAGCTGCTGAGCAAGAGCTCCACGTGGCTTGGGTGTTAAAAATCCTCATGTGTTTTGCCTCATAAACTGAGAAATGCTCCACTGTCAGTGTTTCAAATGTGAGAAGTCTACACATTGTTTATGCAAATACGTCCTAATGTCCCCACTATTATGCAAAAGTGTGAACAAAACTATATAAATGTCACTCAGCAACAAGCTGACACCCATAGGTAAGGGGTAACAGAAGTTTTGTGCCTATAGTCTCTCTTATAAAGTCTGTTATTTAGCACTACCTTTACTGTTTTCTTGGACACTTTCCTTAACTTACATTTATGCTTTATAAGTGTGCAAAAACTCTCTTCATATTTAAAAGTAAAAAGGCAAGGCGTTAGAATATTTTCTATAAATTATTCAAGTGAACTAACCTTAATAACAAACCAAATATTTAGCCCAGGGAAATTATCAACACTGACAAATTTGTTTTGTAACGAGCTAGATACATAATGGAGCAATTCAGCATGTACTTCTTCCAGTTTAATCGTTGCAAGTAAAAGTGGAATAAAGCTATTTTCTTCTACTAAGAAGTCTTCTAATGTATTATATCGAAATATATCCTTGAAAAATGTTAATTCAAACCACATTTCTGTAATGTAATCTTAAGTTTCTTATCAAGCAAAATAGTCATTTGTGGATGACTAGGCGGAATTCTTTACCATTCCTACACTTAGTATGCAAGTTATTCTTTTACACTGAAAATAAATTACTTTGACAGTTTATAATTCATATGTTTAGACGAATTGCAGAAGCAAGAAAGAAGTAGTATCTGATTAGCATATGTTCCACTGCTACTTTGTTATTCCAGTGTTCACTAAAACGGCATAATCTACTGTGTGCTTAATAAGCCTTAGGAGATGGAACCTTCGGAACTTTCTTAGTACTTTGTATTTTATACAGACAATTTTCAAACTGAAATTGTACTGTACTCTCCAGGAGAGAGTTAATGAAATGTATCACCCAGAAACTACTGTGTCAAACGTTCTATAAATCTGTATCACTTGTAAAGCAACATACACAAAAATACTTAGTAGATAGTACATCAATCCCACCGGTTTTGGTGATCTGGAAGACTGAGTGGCTCATAGAATTCATTTTCTTTTACAGTATTATAGGTATTTCTGAGCAGAATGCAAATACTGGCAACACATTGTAAAACTTCAATTGTAGTAGACTAGCAGACGTTTCAGAGTATATATATATATAAAAAGAAAGTCATAGCGTACCATATTTGCATGTTAATAAGTTGAAAAGAAAGCATTTTTGTCAGACTAGTCAGTATTTCCCTGTTCCAGACTTGGCTCTGTATGTACATGAATCAGTATTCATTTATCTCTAGATTCTTGTGCAACATGCACTGTAGCTGAGGAAACATTCAGAATATTATCTTACATGGAAAGATGTAATGGAAATCACCAGGTGTTAAGTATCTCATTTTACTATCACCCAAAAAGTACTCCCCCAAAGATAAGCGACTTCTGTTCAGGCTACATATGTGTCTTATAAAATAAACAAGACAGACGCTTCATTCTCCTCTGTGCTAGCCCTGTTTTATTTCAAGAACTGCAAAGAAGTCCCAGCCAGCCCCAGTTTTAGTCTATCAGAGCTTCACTGAACCGACCTCCACCAACACAGCCGAGATCTGAGCCCATCACCTGGGGCACTCGGAAAACACCCCTCACTCCGAGGGGTCTCACAGCAGTGACACTCTCTCTAGACAGAGCTATGCAGCAGCTAGGTTGACAAATTAGGGCCTCTCAGTTTGAATGAATGAATTTCATGTGCTATACAAGGGGAGGGGGAAAAAAAAAAAAAAAGGCAATGAAAACTTACTGGGATGCGATTCTAAAGTCTCTAACATTTATGTATATTCAGAGCAACTGCTGCAATGAGGGCAATTTCTGTGGTGTAAATTAGCCCGCAGATAGGCTTTGTAGATTGAGTATTTTGGACCTAATGAAAGACCTGGTAATTACAGCCATTAACACTTCAGCGCAGCGGCTGCAAATCCATTCTCACCCACAGCTTTAGGAAGCGGCTTGCAGGCAGCAACCCCTTTTCCCCAAAACACCTGGTCACCGAGGCGAAACTTCCCTGCTCAGCCGGAGCTCGCTGCCTCTAAGGCTGGGAAAGCATCACGGCGGGGAAGCGCCCGCCGCGAGCGGGGCCAGTGGCTGCGGGCGGGGCCGGGGGGGCAGCAGGACCGCGGCGGCGGAGGGGGGACCGCGGCTCCGCCGGCCGGGGCTTCCCGACCCCCCGCAACCGCCGGGAGTGCCCCGCGAGCGAGCGGCTGATAAAGGCACCTCGGGTTGCCTTACGGCCCGCTGTCTGGGCTGGCGACCGAGCCCTCGGCTCGCCCCCCGCTTCCGCGGCCGGCTGCCGCTGCGCCTGCGGGGGGGTCACCGCGCCCGCCGCCTCGGCGGGGGGGTCCCGTCGGTGCGGCTGCGCGGGCGGGCTGGTTGGCTGCCCGGTCTGAAAAGCGGGGGGAAGGATGATAATAATAAAATAAAAAAAAAATATCTCCGACTCTCCTTCCTGCGTGCTGTGTGTTGTTGGTCCGGGCACCTGACTGCCTGCGGGGGGAGGGGGACACAGGCTGAACGGGTCACTGAACCTGACGGTCGTGTCTGCTTGTGCCGCGGGGGGAGGCGGACACGGCCGCTCCCTCACCCGGGGAGTGTGAGGAGTGTGTGAGTGTGTGTGTGTGTGTGTGCGTGTCGGGGCTCCCCGGGGGGGTGCGCGGACCGCAGCACTCTTACCTGCTTGCTGTACTTGCTGCTGGCCTGGCAGCTGTACTCGGAGCAGTGGTCCGACCCGATGGAGATGTTGTCGCCGGCGCCCACGAAGGTGTTGGCCGGAGGCAGGTCCTGCACGGCCTGGTGCTTTTTGCCGGCGGTTGGGGACTGCGGGTGCAGCTGGACAGTGGGCAGCGGCGAGCTCGACTTGTAGTGCCTGGCCAGGTCTGGGCTGCCCGGGCCACCGTTGACCGAGCGGTACCGCCCCATACCGGGGCTGTCGGAGAGCTTTTCGTTGACGCTGTCGTAGCGCTGCCCGTTGGGCTTGGAAGCCTCGACGGTGACGATGCTGCTGTAGAGGGGCTGCTTGCCCTTCTTGCCTTTCTTGTCCTTTTTGGGCTTCTTGGCCTTGTCGTGCTGCTGTGGGGTGAAGAAATCCTCGTGGTCCTTCTTGCCAGCCTCGTAGCCATGTTTGCCCTTGGAGCGGCAGTAGCGGGCCATGACCACCACTAGGATGAGGAGGATGACGGTCATGATGCCAGCCACTACGCCAATGACTATGCTAAGCCGCTGTTTGCTCAGCTCGTAGCTGGGGTCGCCGGCAATGTCCTGGGCTAGGGGTGTGTGGAGGCTGCGGGCCACCTGGCTTTCCACCACGGTAGCGTTGGACAGGCTTTCGTTGACGAAGACGTGAAGCAGGGCAGTGGTGGACTGTGGTGGCTGTCCGCTGTCATTCACCTGCACCACGAGTCGGTGCAGGCCGTAATGCTTGGGGGCCAGCTTGCCCACCAGTGACACCACGCCGCTAGCTGGGTCGATCTCAAAGAGTTTGAAAGGGTTGCCCCCGACGATGCTGTAGTTGAGGTCAGCGTTGAGACCGGTGTCGGCATCAGTGGCAACCACTGTGGCCACCACAGTGCGCATGTTGCTGGAAGGCGGCAGCACGGTGTAGGAGCTGTTGCTGGGGAAAGTGACCGTGGGTGCGTTGTCATTCTCATCCATCACGAAGAGGGACACAGTGGCAGTGGCAGAGCGTGGCGGCTCACCCCCGTCCACTGCCTTCACCTTAAAAGTGTAGCTGGTCTGCTGTTCCCGGTCAAAAGAGACAGTGGAGAAAATGGTTCCGGTGTCGTTCTCGATAGAGAAGATGCCGGCTGCCTGGTCGTGGTCACCGGGCTGGATGGAGAGGCTGAGCTCAGCGTTGCGGCCCTTGTCAAAGTCCATCACAGTCACCATGCCCACGGGACTGTTGGGCTGCAGGTTCTCCTTCACATAGAAAGTGAACACATCCTGCATGAAGCGCGGCTCGTTGTCATTGCGGTCCGCCACCCGCACCACCACCGTGGTGGAGCCCTGCAGCGATGGCACCCCCTTGTCCCGGGCTGTCACCTGGAACTCATAGGTGTCACGTTGCTCGCGGTCCAGCACCGCCTGCACAGACACATCCCCGGAGTCGGGGTCGATGCTGAAGATGCCGCCTGGTGCCTCTGAGGAGAGGGGTGAGGCCTCCAGGGAGTAGGTGATCTCGGCATTCTTGCCGCTGTCCGCATCCGTGGCAACCACCGTGGCCACCCTCTCGCCAGGCAGGTTGTTCTCCGGGAAGGAGACCTCCAGCACGGCCTGGCTGAACACAGGAGGGTTGTCGTTAGTGTCCCCGACCCGCACCAGCAGAGAGTTGTTGCTGGACAAACTGGGGCTGCCTGAGTCCACAGCCACGATCACCACGTTGTAGTCGCGGACAGCTTCGTAGTCCAGAGGGGCTGAGGTGTGGAGGAAATACTTGCGCTTGTTCTGCGGCTCCCCTTCGCCCTCGCTGGCTGGCTTGAGCTGGAAGGGCACGTCGCCCACCACGGTGCAGGTCACCACACCGTTTTCACCTTGGTCCCGGTCCGACACCTGCACCAGGGCGATGGGGGTATCCACCAGCACGTCCTCGGCCACACTAGCCACCCCGTCCCGGAGCGGGATGCGCCCGATTTTCCGGATGTCGATGGTGGGCACGTTGTCGTTCTCGTCGCGGATGTTCAGCACGACCGTGGCTTTGTCTGTCTTGGGGGGCTGGCCCCGATCTCGGGCCATGACAGTGAAGCGAAGCTGGTTCACCTCCTCCCGGTCGATGCGGTGCAAGACGCTGAGCCAGCCCGAGGTCTCGTCCAGACGCAGCAGGCGTCGGACAGACTCGGTGGCCGCCCCGAAGACATACTCGATCTGCCCGTTCACCCCCACGTCCAGGTCGGCGGCTCGCAGCTGCAGGATGGGGGTGCCGGGGCTGCTGTTCTCCGCCAGGTCTGCCTCGTAGACACTCTTCTCGAAGCGGGGGCTGTTGTCGTTCACGTCGGTGATGAGCACCCTCAGGATAGCCTGCGAGGACCGCGCCGGGTCGCCGCCGTCCCGCACGCGGAGGCTGAGCTCGTACGAGTCCCGCTGCTCCCGATCCAGCGCCCCCTTGACGATCAGCTGCGGCTGCTTCTCCCCGTCGAGGGTGTCGGCCACCTGCAGCTCGAAGACGCTGCTGCGGGCCGCCGCGTCCGCCTCCGGCCGCCGCTTGCTGCCGCCGGGGAAGAGGGCGCTCTCGGCGCCCGCCGAGGCCGAGCCCCCCCCTCCTCCGCCGCCGCCGCCGCCGCCGCCACCGCGGCGGCCGCCGTCCCCGCCGGGCTCCTGCAGCAGTTCGTAGCGCTCGATGCCGTTGCGGCCGAAGTCTCTGTCGGTGGCGGTGGGGAGCAGGTAGAGGGTCCCCACGGGGCGGTTCTCCTCCACGGTAAGCGTGAGGACAGGGGAAGGGAAGGTGGGGGTGTTGTCGTTGATGTCCAGGATGATGACCCGGCCCTCGAAGAGGTCCACCCAGCTCTGCGAGGGGCCGATGACGGACACCTCGAAGTCCAGGAAGCACTCGTTCTCGTCGAAGATCATCTGGCACTGCGGCAGCTTCTCGCGGTCGATGCGCCGCTCCGTGGTGCTCAGCTCCCCGGTCATATTATCGATCTTGAGATAGTCGGAGCCCGATTCCAGGCTGAATGTCACCTCTCCGGAGCCCGTCACGATTCCCAGGTCGGAAGCCACGTTGCCGATGCGGATGTCGGCGGGTCCCTCCTCGGCCAGCCGGTACCTTAGGAGCTGCTTGGCCGCTGCCAGGCTGACCCAGAGCGGCGGAGGCAGGAGGAGCAAGAAGCAGCAGCAGCAGCAGCAGTGCACAAAGCCAAGAAGAGTCCGCATCTTCCTCATCTTCCTCCCACTGAACACCCCCCCCGCCCCCCCCTCCTCTCACTCCCACCTGCCCCCCAGTAAACTCCCCCGATAACGCAACAGAGCGGCTGAGCGTCCGGGTGATCAATTATAAAATCCTTCTGCTCCTGGAAACTTACTGTCTCATGGCTAGTGCAATTGGTGGTCAAAACCCTGCTGCTGGCTCCCCTGCTGCTCTCCCTGCCTTCCAGTTGCGATATACTTACAGTTCACGGGACAGTGTATTTTGCTTTTTAAAGATTCATCTCGGTAGATAGGATGGGATTTTCCTCCTCCTCCCCCTTCTCCTCCTCCTCTCTGATTTTACTGTAATCACTTTGCAAGGTTTGCAATAAAAGCAGGAGCAGCACTGTGCGATTTGAAGCCCCCCAGGTCGTCTTCTTCGACACTAGAGTTAACTACAATTCACACACTCTCTCTCTCTTCTCTCTCTCTCTCTCTCTCTCTCAGCCGTTTACGACCAAGGCATTAGCTTTATTCTTCCCCCTCTCTGTACACACAGGGAAAATAAAAAATGTGATTCGCTTTATTCAAAGGGCTTGTGTCCGGGAAAACTCCAAATCCTCTTAGCAGTGAGCAGTTCTTTAAAAAAATAATTTTAAAAGGTAAAGAAAAAAAAAATCCCAATAATGTCGGTAGCTGCACAGTCGATAGAAGAAGAACCCCGTGTATTACAGAGCAGTCCACAGAATATCCCCTTTGGTTGGCAGAAAAGCACCCAAATCCATCTTCAGAGATCGCCTAAAATGTTCAGCTCTTTCTCCGGAGCGGATTTTTTTTTAACAACTCTGCGCAAGGTCATTAGTCACAAAGCAACGATACAGAAACTGCAGAAGCCGTTTGCCCAGAATTTGCAAGACTGTAGATATGGACATGCACACACAACAGTCCCAAGTTTGTTTTTGCATCCGCAGTTTGTGTGTGTGCCTTACCTGCATTTGCACTGCATGTGTTATAGCAATCTGGATCTGCAGCACTGAGAGCGATTCACAAATGAGATTGCAGTCTCTCTCTCTCTCTCTCTCTCTCTCTCTCTCTTCTTTCCCGTCCCAATGCAGGTAACCAGATCTGAACTTGATCCTTTCAGTTCAAAGGTTAGCAACAAAACTATGTGTCCAAAGGCGATTATTGGTCTCTCGTAAATATACCCGGAGTGGAACAAGATGTAACTGGATCCCCCACGTGAATTAACAGAGATTCTGAATTGCATCCATATAAGCGGAATGGCAAAGGGGAGGGGAAAAGAGCCGCGACGAGATTAAAAAAAATAGAGAGTTCTATTTGCAAATAAAATTATATCAGTCAGTTGTTTCCTGTGATCTGCACCGCCACGGTGGGTGAAATCTGCGATTGTGTATTCCCTCCTGTGCCTTTCAGAGAAGTGTGGACCAGGCGCTTTCACGGCAGAGCGGCTTGTGCTTTAAAATGTTGAATGGCAACTGAGAAGCTTCCCACTCGGAAAAAAAAAAAAAAAAAAAAAAAAAAAAAAGCAGTAAACCGACAAGTTTGCCCAAAGTGGTGGGAGCTGCTGAAGCCTCTCTCGGTAGCTCTTCCCTGACGCTGCAGCAGCAGAGCCGCCTGCGCTACATACACACAGAAAGAGAGAGGGAGAGAGAGAAAGAGGGAGAGCAAAGAGAGAGAGCGAGAGTGAGAGAGGGAGGGAGGGAGGGAGGAGGAGGAGGAGGAGGAGGGAGGACGAGTCAAGCGCTGCACTCCAGAAAGCCCGGCCTTACCCTCTGTCTCTGCTGCTGCTAGTGCTGCAAGTGGGATAGCTGCTCATCACAAAACACCAGTTCAGTCCTCAAAAACGATCCTCATTACACGCCCGAGTGTTGCTGCTGTTGCCTTCTCAAACCCGTGATCTGAAGTGGTTCTCTCCTACCCTTTCCCTCCCCACCTCCGCTGTAGACTGTGAACCGAGCAACGATTTTTAAAGCAAATGTTTATTCGCCTTTCATTTAGGCAGAGCTGGTGCACGTTCGGGGCTCTGCATTTTGTGGAATCACGCTGGTAAGGAAACTCGTTTCGCACAGATTCCCACCTTCCCCTGTCGTGTCGGTGCTTTTGTGAAATAGCCGCAGTCACTAACTGCATAAAACTCCAGGGAGGGAGGGGGGCTGCCTTAGATCTCAGACTTTTGTCCTATCTCCCAGTGCTGGTTGAGCCATTTGGTCTTTGTGTTCATGTTCTTCCTATTACCATGTTTTGAACGTGTCTTTTCAGCGTGTTTGCGGGTTTCCTAGGAGGAAAAAAAAAAAAAAATCCCTCGGAGAAGATGATCAGGAAGGGGCGAGAGGGTTAGTGGAATGAACACATGTAGAGAAGTAACAGATTTATTTCCGAACAGAGACTTGCTGCTTCGATGATTGCTAAAATGTAGCGTCACCTACCTGGGTAAGTGGGAAATAAACTTTAATGTTAAAGCTCTCTGCTCAACTTTGTTTATTCTAGCGTCCCTAGTTGGCTTCTTTTGACTTTGTGCCATTTAATCGCCTATGGCTTTTGTGTGGCCCTGCGCCCGGGGTGATGCCGGGCTCCTTGTACCTGTCCCCTGCGCTCGGATCACGGAGGGAAAAGAGGGAGACTCCGGAGGGCTGGCGGGAGAGGGAGGACCTGGGTGACCATGGGGCAGCCAGTGGGAAGAGAACCGGCGAGTGCGTGTGTGTGCGTGTGTGTGCTGTGTGTGTGTGCTGTGTGTGCGTGCGCAGCGAGCGGGAGGCAGGAACCCAGCTGCTCTCTCTCCCCCTGCGAACACATGTGGGAAAACAAGTTGTTGCGGGTTCTGTGTGTGCGTTATTCTGAATCAAGATGCGCGCAGACGAATGTAGTGAAATGTCCCTCTCTCATCGCGGTGACATATTTGAGCGAAAAGAGGCCGGATATGTTGAGGTGGTTCAAAGCAACGGTCACGGCGTGCCTCTGTCATTCGGGGCGGTGAGTGAACGTGGGAGGGAGGAAAGGTTGCCACCTCTTTCCTTGGGGAGTCCAGAGGCACAGAGGGGCAGAGTCGCACCACATGGGGCCGGCACTGGGGAGCGAGTGACTGCTCCCCTCTCCGCAGGGCTGCTCCTCCGGCTCCGGCCCGTCTCCCTGCCTCGCCGGAACACGATCACCCTCCCCCGCAAATGCTGGAGACGCTCGGCTTTATATCTGCAGCATCAGCGAGAAAGCCCGGCTCGGCGCAGGCTCAGTGTTCACCGCCGCAGTCCCGGACGGAGGAGGGGGGCTCGGGAGCCTAGCATCTTCGCAGCGGGTTAAGTAGGATTAATACCAAATCCCTATTACATTTGCCAAGCAACTTGAATTTATCAAAATTCCCCCTCGCTGTTCTGGAGCTCCGAGAGGAGGAAATTTTGCCCACAGTGTAAGATCCAGACATACCAGTACGTGGGAATACCAGCATACTGCATTACACTGGCTCCCTGCATAAGCAATACAATTGCAACCCGAAGCTCCCGCTGTTCCCTTCCCTTTGTGCTTTTAAACGCAGCCAGGAAACTTAATGTATTCGCCAGGGGAGGGGCGGGATGAAAGCGCTTTTAACCTCCCCGCCATAAACTTTAATCGGATTCTGTGCTGTTGCACGGCATGGACATCTCGCCTCTTGTCTGCGCCTCCTTTCCCGTTGTCTCCCATGTCTACTTTTACTACGGTCTGCTTAGCGAGAGCTTCTTTCAAGGGAATGAGTGATTTCTTTCTCTTGCCATGAGCAATCGCTCCCCCCTTCCCTTCCTACCCTCGCTGGCCTCTCTTACACACACTATGCCTTTCACACGCGGCCTGCGCTCCCCCAGCCCCCCTCCCTTTCTTTCTTTTTTGCAGTGTCTTCACATGCAATCTCCCTCTGAATGTGAAATGTCTTTCCTGCTCGGGAGTGCTGCGTCCTTCACAGTGGATTGGTTCCTCTTTCGGAGCAGAGGTAACGGCCCCCCCTTTTCCTACCATTCCCCCTTCCTCCCCTCCTCCTTTCCTCCCCCAGGGCGGGCGGCCGGCGTGGGAAATGGGCCCGACGTGCGCTGCATGGTGGATGGCAGCGCCGCTCCTGCTCCACGTGCCCCGGCTGCCGGGAGGGGGACGGGGCTGTGCTGGACGGGGCCCCCCTGCCCCCCCCCCCCCCCCGGCATCCCGCTCGGTCGTGCGGGGGGAGAGGGGAATCACACACACGCACCCCCCGCCGCCCCCCCGGACCAGCCGTTTGGGTGCCGGTGGGGACAAGCGCAGCTGTTTCAGGCGGGGGAGGTTTGGCCCTCTTGGGCAAATCTGTTGCGCAGTGTAACTCCCCCCCGGCTCCCTCCCCCTCCCACATGCACACAGATGCCCACACGCGCTCAGACGCGCCGCGGCTTTTGTCCTCCTGATCTGCTGAGATCAAGTGGGAAGCGGGATCACAAATGTAATCGGCTGTAATAAATAAAATAGCCCGAGATGCTGGAGATACACAGAGGGGAAATAAGAGCTTGTGTCCTTAACAGGAACATCTGATAAGGCCACCGAGGTGGCATCTTGCGTGTGGGAAGGAATCCGTCTTGCTGACACTCGCAGCCTGCTGTACGTGGGGAAATCCTAAAGCAGCCTGGGAGCTTCCCCAGCTCCTCCTTCCCCCCCCCCCCCCAAGCTCCCTTTCCGATGCTCTGCAGCGGGGCTTTGTTGTCGTTGTTGTAGTCGCTGATTGGAAAGACAGGGGTCACCGCAAAAATATGCAGATGTAATTAATGGCTGGTCTATCTGCATTTCTTGGCGGAGCCCGGTTTCTGCCGCCGGCTCCCCCCAACTCGCGTCCGCAGTTGGCTCTTTCAGCCCACCACAATTTGTTTTTCACAGTTTAGGAACGTCGGTGGCTCTCACTAGAAAATTACTTCTGGGATCTGCAGTGGGAATCCATCTCGGGTTAAAGAGAGACAGATTATTTACATATCTATATACCACCCTATACAATAACAAATATTTATTACAGATTACTATTTGAACTCACACACGCGCACACACAAATGAAGAAGCTGCTTCCGAAGGAAAAAAAACAAACAAACAAACAAAAAAAAACCCACAAACAAACACAAACACAAAAAAACCCCAACAAACCAGGTGGGCTTGAAAGTAACATGTTCATAATAATATGAGGAAAAGGTTAAATACAGTAAACATGACAGCAAATTTAAAAGCAGGGTAAAAACAAGTACAAAACCCCCACATAAAGCAGTTAAAACCATTTGACGGAAGGAAGAAACTAACTCAAGAACTCCACCAAGGGACAAACAGATGAAATGACACCACAACAGCACTAAGCCCGCGTTGACCTTTCATCTTTCTAAAGTGTCGCGCTGATCTGGTGCAATTCTGTTGTGATCTCTTCACCTCCCTTCCTTACCACAGCCTCCCTCTGGCCGCTTCAGAGCTCCCTGAGTTCGCTGCAGTGAATATACGGGGAGGTCGGCTGAATTACAGAGAGTGCTGTCACTTCTCCAGTGTCTTTCACAGCTTTGCAAATACGCTTGCTGTGTAGTAGCATGCAATGGGCAGAAGTGATTAAATTATTCATTGCAGCAACAGCCTTTCTGATGGACATTAAAGCTTCAGAGTTTAAATAAGGAAACCACAGATTTACTTTTAAGCGGATAACAACTACATCTGTGCTTATTTAACTGAATTGCTAGCTAAGCATGGAACCCGTTACTTTCTTTAAATCCTCTCTTACTCTGAGAATTCTGAGCTAGATAATACACCATAAAAGTTACTGACAGAGCAAAAATAATCTGTGTTGGATAACAGTGGTTAAATCTCGCATAATTATAATTGTTCATTCTTGAAGTAATATATTTGAGGTCTTTTCAAACTAAAAGGTTCTTGCACAGGCATGATTCCATCATGTCTGAGTTTTCACATTTATAAAGAATTACGAAAAGCAGCTTTTAGCAGAAGTGATTGTGATTCTTTTTACCTGGATTTTTTGCAGTGTATATATGTTCCTTACAAATCACAATGACTAAGTTTGGGGGTGGATGGGTGTTGGTTATTTGTTTGCTTGCTTTTTAATTGTATTATTCTATAGAATGTTATGTCTTTTACAGGGTGTTGGGGGTTTTTCTTTTGTTTTGTGGGTTTTTTTCCCCAGATGTTGACAAAAAAAGAGTAACCAAAATAATGCAAAAGGACAGATTGTTCTTAAAATCAGAAGGAAAAATTAGTGAAAGGTCTTAAAAAAGCATATGAATTTTCATGAGGGAAGGCAGATTTTGGTTAGATTTATGCTTCAGATGCAACTACTGGCTTTCTTGGATTTGCAGGGATATAAATGAGTGCTTCACCCAGCCCCATTATTTTATAGATTTATTTTTTTAATTAAATTATTGTTCAATTTCTCTAAATGCAAAGTAAACTAGAAAAAAAAAGTGCATTTAAGGTCAGTTTGGATTAATTCCTATCAAAAATGGCGGGAAATTATGAATCATCAGTATATATTTTACATAAAGAGATACAATGAGACATTTAGGGGAGATAATTACAGTTGGATTTAATTTAAATGAAATGTATAAGAACCAGGTAGCACTGACAAAAAAAGAAAAATGTGTTCATTGTCACTGAAAATATTAAATGGGTACAGTTGATATGCATATGGATTCACTAACAGAGAACACCACAGTTACTTTTGGAAATAATGTAGGATTTTTTTAATATAATGTTTCAAAGGTTGATATCAATAGTTAACACACTGAAGTTCTCAAAGTGCTTTGTAAATTATCCCCATGAGATAAAAGGAAGTGCAATGACCTGCTCAGTCACCTAGCAAGCTGCTAACAAATGGGTCTTTCCAGGTTAAGTTCATTAGACCACATTTTTGTACTTCTATAGTTGTGGGGTTTTTTTTATAAATATGTTCTAGATTCATCTCAGTATTTGTCTTTGGATAAGTGGCAATCATTTCTGCTTTATTTGATGGACTCAGTCAAAGAAGTTAATTCTGAAGAGAGTTTTAAAACAAGTTTGTTTACCAGAGAACTACATATACAAAGGAAGGTCTTGTATCATGAAATTTGATGGATAGCAGTAAAATATACTAAACTTTTATATTGAAATACAGTTATTCTCAAACTCTTGCTCCCATTTTTTTCTGTCAGCTATCCTTTATATACAGAACTGAGTACATGGACTTTGTAAAACCATTTTACCTCTCCTCACTCTTGAAATCTTCTCAACCTAATATTATTTTTCAGTTCTATGCTCTACATTTTGGGGGTTTTAGGTGGTTGGGTTTTTCTGTTGTCGTTGTTTTGTTTTTTTGTTTTTTGTTTTTTTTTAGGATGCTGCAAATGTCTTTGCTGTGAGTTAAAGTTTTCTTTAATTTTTAAATGAGAATCACCAAATGATAAAATCTTTTGTTTGATATTCCTAGTGCATCCTGTGCAGGTTTAATTTATTATTAATATAATTCAGGATAGCATAGAAGATCTGGAATGTTTTTGTGAATCTACTGTGTCAGCTGCCTATTGAGTAGAAGAGAAAATATCCAAGCAAGATGGCAACTCTGCAGAGTTCAGTGGAAGAACCTTTGATATTAAAATTCAACTGCTGTTATGGATAATTGAATTCTGTGGTGCTTTATTCCCTTCTGTAAGTTAATGCAAATTTATATTATTGGCTATACCTAAAATGTGATTTTTAAGTCTACACATATACTCACTTACTTATTTTGGAGCTTTAATGTTTCTGTCTACTTCACCAAAAATAATCATTGCTCTCCGACTAAAATAAGGGTCATATAAATACACAGTTACTATATATTAGGGAAATAAATATGGTGGCAAGGAAAGTAATTTCGAATAGTACCAAGATGTTAATTGCTTATTGGACAGTCTATTTGGCCCTGTTCTGCAATGATTAAAACTACTAGGTACTTTATTATGTTAGTCTTGCCATTTCTTTTCATATGAAAAGTGCAACATTAGGACCCTTAAAGGTCATATTGTTATAACCCTTATTTAGCTGTACAGTGCAGAAGTGTACCATTTTTTCCTTAATACTTTTTTTGACCCTAGCTGAGGCATGACTATTTGCTGAAAAAAAGTAAGGGCTATTCACCTGCTACCATCTGCTGTTAATGGTGAGCAAGAGAAAGCAAGTGTGAAGAGGTGGAGTCCCTTGAACTTTTCCCTAAACTAGATTAAAACAAAAACACATGCCGGTACTGCACAGGTCTAGTGAAGAGATTTGGCATTTAGACAAAATGAGAATTAGGGACTGGGGAAGGCCCTGCTTATATCACCCTAAAAGATGATCCTGCAAGCACCAATAGGAAAAAAATCAATCCAAGTCCATCCAGTAGAAAAATATATTTTAGTCTGTTAAGCACTGATCTATATAGTGGTACAACCCTGATCAGCTTTGCTTCTGAAATGTTTTGCACTACTATCTTAATTCTCCACAATAAGAGGGAAGGGGTTGTAGCCACCCATCCTGTGGGGAAGATTACACAGCCTGTTTTTGAAATCGTTTGTTCTCCTGCTGCTTCTTTGCGCTTTTTGCCATGCACAGGCAACCATACTTTTACATCTGGTTTAACTGTTTTGCAAAGTTTCTTGGTGATTATCCTTTGCATAATTACATTTTGAACTTCCTTTATAAGAGTAATAAGTACTGTACAGAGTAGGTCTTTATGACCTACAATATATCTAGAGGAAGAGAGGTACTGATAAGTTTCCACATTTTTCATCTTCTGATAGAAGCCTGACATATCTTCCAGTTCATTCATTCTGTGAGATGATTAAAAAGTTGCTCTTCAACAAACTAAACCTCATCCAGGGCTCAGCAGGAAATAACTGCAATCTAAGCACATTAAAGAACAGTCAGGGCAAACCAAAGTATACCTCTTTCTCTGCCTTTTAAGAACATGGGAAAAAGAGAAAAGCAGTCTAATATTGTGATAAAACTGGAAGCCTGCAGCAGCTGGTTGATGGGTAAGGTTATAGAACCTAATCCAAAGCACACAGAAGTCAGTGGAAGTACTTTGACTAAATAAGCTTTGTATTAGGCACCTAGTGAGTGAATGATATTTAAATCATTCCAGTAGATCTTAAGCAGATGAGTGAAGAAGAAAATGATGTGCATTTTAATCAAAATAGATGCCATTAAACCACTTGGTGGTGTAAATGTTATTTTATCTGACCACAGAGATCATGATTATGACTCAGAATAAACTGGCAGCTTATTCCTGGGTGCTGAGTCCTATCCTCCACTAGTGCAAGCACTCATGTTGCATAAAAAAAACATATTAAATGATTTTTTAAAATATATTATTTTAAAATATATTTTAATATTAAAAACATTCTTATGTAGATATTGATCTTGAAGTTCAGTACATCACTACAAACATCCGCAGGCTCTTCTTACTCATGCATGTGTTTACAGAGAGCATTTATCTCATTTTAGTTTTGTTTGCAAAATAATAAAAGACTTTTCAATTTCCTCTCATGAATTAAGTTCGGCATTCCTGACATCATGCAGACAGACTTCCCCTTCTCCTCCACTCCATTTTTAGTGAAGCTTTCTGCGAATCTTTCTTCAATACAGAGATCAGGAATTGTTCCTGATTTCTATCATGAAGATGTATTCTACCCGATATAATAGCATTAAACACCTCTTTCCCTTGTTTAATACTCCATATTAGCATTTTTCATGGCTACATCATATTTTGATAGTTCTCTAGTAGAATAGCTGTATCTTTCTTTTTCTCTGTCATTTCCAGCTGATGAACTCACAGTTTATAGCTGAAAATGTTGTTACATGGCTCTTTGTACTATTAGGTTTAATTCCATTTCTATTATAGAAGTCATCAAGATCATCTGATCCTTCCTGTGTTTTTTTTATGAGCTCACAGAATCATCTAGGTTGGAAAGGACCTTGAAGACCATCCAGTCCAACCATTAACCTAACATTGACAGTTCCCAACTACACCATATCCCTCAGTGCTGTGCCAACTCTACTCTTAAACACCTCCAGGGATGGGGACTCCACCACCTCCCTGGGCAGCCCATTCCAACGCCTAACAACCCCTTCTGTAAAGAAATGCTTCCTAATATCCAGTCTAAACCTTCCCTGGCGCAACTTGAGGCCATTATCTCTTGTCCTATTGTTTGTTACTTGGTTAAAGAGACTCATCCCCAGCTCTCTGCACCCTCCTTTCAGGGAGCTGTAGAGGGCGATGAGGTCTCCCCTCAGCCTCCTCTTCTCCAGACTAAACAATCCCAGTTCCCTCAGCCGCTCCTCATACGACCTGTGCTCCAGACCCTGCACCAGCTTCGTTGCCCTTCTCTGGACACGCTCGAGTCATTCAATGTCCTTTTTGTAGTGAGGGGCCCAAAACTGAACACAGGAATGGAGGGGCGGCCTCACCAGTGCCAAGTACAGGGGTAAGATCCCTTCCCTGTCCCTGCTGGCCACGCTATTGCTGACACAAGCCAGGATGCCATTGGCCTTCTTGGCCACCTGGGCACACTGATGGCTCCTGTTCAGCCTCTGTCAATCAACACCCCCAGGTCCCTCTCTGACTGGCAGCTCTCCAGCCACTCCTACCCAAGCCTGTAGCGCTGCTGGGGGTTGTTGTGGCCCAAGGGCAGCCCCCGGCATTTGGCCTTATTGAAACTCCTCCAGTTGGCCTCAGCCCATGGCTCCAGCCTGTCCAGGTCTCTCTGCAGAGCCTCCCTACCCTCGAGCAGATCAACACTCCCACCCAACTGGGTGTCGTCTGCAAACTGACTGAGGGTGCACTCGATCCCCTTGTCCAGATCATCAAGAAAGATGTGAAACAGGAGTGGCCCCAAAACCGAGCCCTGGAGGACACCACTCGTGACCAGCCGCCAACTGGATGTAACTCTGTTCACCACAACTCTTTGGGCCCAGCCATTCAGCCATTTTTTTACCCAGCAAAGCCTGTGCCCATCCAAGCCATGAGCAGCTGGTTCCACCAGAAGAAATGCTGTGGGAAATGGTGTCAAAGCCCTTGCTAAAGTCAAGGTAGACAACATCCACAGCCTTTTCCTCATCCAATAAGCAGGTCGCCCTCTCGTAGAAGGAGATCAGGTTTGTCCAGCAGGACCTGCCTTTCATAAACCCATGCTGACTGGGCCTGAGCATCTGGTTGTCCCTCATGTGTTATGTGATGGTACTCAGATGATTTTCAGACTTGTTTTACCAGCAAATATCAGCAGCATGCTCCAAGTTTTTGTGCTCTAATCTTTAATTCAAATGTTAGAAAGGTCTGTTGCAGGACAGCTCATGCAGAAGCCCTTAACAGTTTCCATTTAATATAGCAAACACCTAACAGAATCTGTTGTCCTCTCCTGATAAGTCAATTCCTTATCTTCTCAATCTTAACTAATACTTTTTCTGTCAGGTAGTGTCAAAACCATTTTCAAATCCAGGTAGGTAAGATCTTCTCCAGTTGCCTTGCTTAGAAGATAAATTATTAAAGAAGGATATCAGGTAAATGGTATCATCTACTCTTTGAAACCTTTAGATAGATTTTACTGTTTGCTTTGTACTTCTGTGCCATTACTCATTCTTTTTTTCAAAATTTACTCAGAAGCTTTTAATTCTAAAACCACTTCTCAAATGTAGGCAGCCCATTTGCTATTTTCCATAAATGATCATCCGGATAGACTTACTAAGAATCCTTCTTCTAGATGCTTCAGATGTATGTATTAATTCCTTCAGGATTCTGCAGTGAAGGTTATTAAGACTCTTTGCTTTGAGTATTTTGTAGTCTTTGAATTAATTGCATTTCAGATGTGATAATTGTCCTTCCACACCTTTACTTTCATTGATAATTTTCTTTATTTCAGCATCACAATCCTTGTTGAAAGGTGAAACAATGTATTTGGGTATCTCTAGGTAAATAATTATAATTTTGCTTACTTTTAGCTTATTTATAACATGGTCTGCAAAAGGGAAGACATTGCTTTTAATCAGTTTTCTGAGTAAGATCTGAAGGTTTCCATCTGACACTTCCTTAAAGTCTACAGGTGATACAGTATTTACATATTCTGCTATTTTTGCCACTGTATGTCTGTGTGTCTGTCTTGTTTATGTATTGCCTACTTATTGTCTATATCATTTATCTGCAAGTTCATTATTTTACACATATGAATGCTTCATATTAAAAGAAGGAGAATAAGAGTGAAAAGGTGGGCAGATCATTCCAGTACAAAGGAGGCTATATCTGACCAAAATGAACTAGCACTTTCAAAAAGTTGAATAGTGCATAGACAGAAGGGAAACCAGGTGAAAAAAAATTAAAAACAAACATGGATGTGTCATTTTACATGAACAGAGATGTCCAGACTGTCAAAGGTTAATCCAAATGAAAAGAGATGCTACCAGTTACCAGGTGTTACCAGACTGAACACACTGAAAGTGTGTGTGTGTATATATATATATATATATATATATATATATATTAAGTCCTTGATGAACAAGAAAGGTCCATATATTAGAATAAATTGTTCCATAAAGATTCTTCTGTCAAGTACCTTAGAAAAGTTTAGAGAGATATATTAGAAAGAGAGGAATAGAAATAATGAGGGGGTGAAGATAGGGAAGTGTTTTTTGTTGTTTTTTTTTTTTTTAATTTTATGAACAAATGCAATTAAAATTTGATAAGGGAGAAATGCGAAAAAGCAGGTTTCAGAAAGCTGAGGGAGTTCCAATTTTTATTTTAAAACTATGCATCAACAGAGCTGTATGAATCTACTTTTTAACTAAGTTATTAATCTTTTATTTATTAACATTTGTTTTTCTTTTAAAAACTTTTTGGCATTTTTGTACTAAACTTATTTCTTTTTATTTTTTTTTTTCCCCTCAAGAGAGACTACATGACTTGTGATTTAGAGAAGATATATTTAATTTACTACAGTTCCAGAAAGTTCATGATCGCAAAGTAGTGAGAAGTCTTCTACTTTTCATCTAATGTGTCATTCTTGAAAGAAGTTATTGACTTAACTTGGTATTATTACTACTCTGAAAGTTATAAGTAAGAATGATAACATCAACTATTATGACTTCATGACACTTCAAATAATATATCCCTCTTTTAGTTGTTTTTTACTTTACTGAATTTAGCACATAACTTCTTTCCAGGTCTGAAGCTATAGTTAAATTTCTGAAAAAAGTCAGATGGATTCAATGATATCTAGTAATTAAGCTAGATTATTTTACCCATGATAAAATTTATAGACAATCCTATTTAAATAAATTTCAGCACTTTCATATATTTAACCATGAGCCCGAGCCTTCAAGACACTAGCTTTTGTACGTATTTTTTCTGAATATTAAAATATATCTATCCAAGTTTTTTCAAGTTGCAATTCAAAAAAAAAGTATTTTACATAAGATTGGTAATGACTTTACATTTTCAGAAAATAAATTCCCCAAAGATTTAATTCACATTGGGTGTAGCCCAACATGTGGTTGACTAATACTGTCTTGACAATTTCAGCTCTTTACCTGGAAACTACTTTCCTCCAGTATTATGTGACCTCTCTTTTAGGACATAACAATGCAGAGCAGGAAGCTGCTATGTTTGAACGCAGAGGGATGAAAGTTAGATCTGAACAGAGAGAAAAGGATGAAGAAAGATAATTGACTGTCCTAAGTATCAATGATGTCAAAAAATAACTGTGAATTTTACCATAAAATTATCCCATTCATGCTCTTCATAAACAGTAGTAATATTGTGTATATTTAGTTGTTCAAATAAAAAAGGCATATTCAGCTGATCCAAATTATAAAGTCCTGATGACCAACCATGTAAACATCACCAATATACCATATGATTAAACTTTTGTTTGGTTTGGTTGGGTTTTGGCTGCGGAATGATATAGCAAAAGAATTAATATAAAAATCCAAAACTTATTAACAAGAACACTATTCATATTGCCAGATAAAACGCTCAGGAGTTAGAAAATATCGGAATAATACTGTCAGAAGACCCTTAATTCATATGCCGCTGCACTATCCATCGCAATTTTTGATTGTAATCTAATTACATGTTCGCATAGTCTTTCTCCACTGCATTTCAATTTGGAATCAAATAAATAAACAAATAAATAATCTAATTAAACACAAATGAACAAATACATATTAAATAAATACATTTTAATAAATTAAAACATATTTTTATTTAATTGCACAGAACAAATGTGTAAGGTTGGACTTAATAAGAAAGTATTTAATATTTATTTTTTCCGTGTTCAATGTTTGTCTCAAGGCCTTATTTACTGCACATACTTCAAATAACAACCTGTATACAGAATTATTAAATGGAATTTTTTATGGTGAAAATCATTGCATTGTCTAAAAAATAAAAAAATGTAATTTAGTTTGTGAAGAACTGTATTATACTGGGGGTTATTATAATTCTGATATTATAAATGGGAAGTTAATACAGAGATGTGGGTCAAAAATATCCACAG
The DNA here is from genome assembly GCF_965140245.1 of Athene noctua. Classification (NCBI taxonomy): domain Eukaryota; kingdom Metazoa; phylum Chordata; class Aves; order Strigiformes; family Strigidae; genus Athene; species Athene noctua. The sequence continues at coordinate 22,747,694 of NC_134040.1, read as the reverse complement.
ATTTAGGATATCTAACTTGAGCCTTTTAGGTCCGTATTTTGGGAAGTGCTTACAATTACATAGCTTTTACATGTGCAAACCAAAACTTTCACTGACATAAGGTATGTCTGGGAATGCTCACTGTTCTGCAAAAGTGCCTCAGCACTTCAGGTAAGAACTCAGAAATAGGTGAAATCACAATCAAAATGTTTTGTTTTGTGATTTAATATCATGTAGGAATTCTATGACGGAAATGTCAGGTCTCCAGCTTTAAAGTATGAGGTCCTAACACTATTAAACACTGTTTTCCTCCTTGATTTCACTTCAGAGAGGGTCAGTTCTGTACAGAAGAAAGTAGGGGCCTTGAGGGGAAAAAATACGACTCTAATGAAAGACTATGTCAGACTGTACAAGTACAAGTGAGTGGAACTGTGATTCCACTTATAACTTCATTTTGATCATTTTCTAACAGTGAAATGAGGATTTCATTTTTTGACCCTAATAATGTAATTTTATTATAATTGTGTGGCATATAGTAATATCTATTGCAGACAGAGAACAGTAAAGTTCCCTATCTCTACAAAAGGAAATGCATTTAGGTATAAAACACTTTAGAGAAGGAACTGGGGTGGGGGAAAGGACTCTTGGATAAGCGTAAGTGGGAGATGCACAGATGGTAGAAGTTCCCAAATGTTCAAGTCCTCTCTGGGCATCTTTCACTATATAAGTGTGATAACATTTGTTAGAAGGCATGATTAAGGCTTTATAGGCTTCACAGATGGAATGTAATTTAGTGGAAAGACTTGAAAGCTAGAAGATTCAGACATGAAATGGATTCCATGAAAGGAATTAGAAAGTGTCAGGTCCATAGAGACAGCATAGTTGTAGTGACAACTGAATATTGTTCTCTAAACAGAAGTTTGGATGACCACTTAAATTGCCTTCAGTAATTTTACTGGGGTTGGGTTAGGTTGGAATACCTATCTGTGAAAGAAGACCTGAGTCAGTTCCCTTCACCCAGGGATATCTCTGTGGTGGATTGACCCTGGCTGGATGCCAGGTGCCCACCAAAACTGCTCTATCACTCCCCTTCTTCAGCTGCACAGAGGAGAGACGATATAATGAATGACTTGTGGGTAAGGAGGGACACAGGGAGACTCGTTGGTAGAGACATGGGTAGGGACAGGGAGAGATCATTAACCAGTTATCTTCTCCCTTCCCATTAACCAGTTATCTTCTCCCTTCCACCTGGGCTCAACTTCATTCTCAATTTCTCTACCTCCTCTCCACCAGAGGTGCAGGGGGACAGGGAATAGGGATTGTGGTCAGTTCATCACACATTTCTACTGCTGCTTATTCCTCATTCTCTTCCCCTGGTCCAGTGTGGAGTCCCTCCCACAGGAGACAATCCTCCACAAACTTCTCCCAAACTTCCCCAGCGTGGGTCCCTTTCACGGGGTGCAGTCCTTCAGGCACAGGGTGCTCCAGTGCGGGTCCCCCACAGGGTCACAAGTCCTGCCAGCAAACCTGCTCCAGAGTGGGGTCCTCTCTCCACGGGCCCACAGGTCCTGCCAGGAGCCTGCTCCAGCCTCCTTCCACAGGGTCACAGCTTCTTTCAGGCATCCCCCTGCTCCGGCATTGTGTGCCCCCCTGGGCTGCAGGTGGAGATCTGCTCCCCCGTGGACCCCCGCGGGCTGCAGGGCACAGCTGCTTCACCATGGGCTGCACCGCGGGCTGCAGGGGAACCTCTGCTCTGTCCCTGGAGCACCTCCTCCTTCTCCTTCACTGATATTTGTGACTGCAGAGTTCTTCCTCTCACATATTCTCACTCCTCTCTTTGGCTGCAGTTGTGCATGTTTTTTTCCCCCTTCTTAAATATGTTGCCACAGAGTTGTTACCACCATGTCTGATGGGCTTGGCCTTGGCCAACGGCAGTCTTGGAGCCGGCTGGCACTGGCTCTATTAGACACAGGGGAAGCTTCTAACAGCTTCTCACAGAAGCCACCCATATAACCCCTCCCAGCCCCCACCTCGCCATACAAATTCAATAAATTTTCTCAAAGGAATATATAATGTAAAAATACAAGCACTTTAAAAAACTTAAAGTCACTTGATGTACAGCTACCCTATATTCAATTAAGTATCTTAACTATTAGACCACAGAATTAGGTAAGTTTTCTGTCTCTCATTTTCCTCCAGCAAAACTCATTTACACTTCCACCCTTCCTCCAATTTACAGCAAGCCTTGTGTCCACTATGCTATATGTCAGGTAGGAAGAAAACACCTTGAGGACACAGGTCAGTAAACTTGAGAATATTTTCCTGTTGAGGAAAATGGAAGAAAGTCATACCAGATAAACTGATTTACCTAGGCCCAATTTCAGAGATTCCTACCCAACATGCATACATACGCTTTTGTGCGTATATTTGTAAATATATGTATATATGGTTACCTAATAATAGCAAGAAAATATTTGGCAAGCAGTTGCTGTCAGATGTAAAATTTTATAAACTGCTGAAGTTGTCAATATGACATCAAAATTATTTATCAGTGATGTACAGAATATCGTCAATTTTCTCAGGTTAGATTAGTCAGTAGAAGGGTTTAGAACTAATAATTTAGGCTGCTTTTGTTTCTGTTACATGTACTTTAAAAGCAGAAATAGTAGCTTTTTTGAAAAGAGTTTTGTTTTTAATTAGCGAGAAGGATTAGACCAATTGTCTGCCTGTAGAAGAATGGAACCATCATTACTGATCCTGTCATGCTGGAAATTTAAGGTCTGAGACTGAGAACAGCCCATGTAACAGTACTTTCTCACCCACAAGCACTCTCATCAAAACCACCATTCAAGGCCGCTGTCGTATCTAACGATGTTTTAAAAAACCTGATGTCTGGGACACACTGAGGATTAATCAGTCATTAGATACTATTTCTAAAATAATATTTTGCTCTTTATAGGAGAAAAAGAAAGCTTTTAAATATTCAGCTCGTATCTTTAGAACAGTAAGATTTCTGTTAGTGATTCCTCATTAAATCTGATTGCAAACTGGAAAGAGACAAAAATATTCCCATCTTGTGGCTGTTTTGTGGGACTTGAGACATATGTATGAAGAAAAAAGCATACCTTTTTTAAAAAAGGGCATTTCCATTTTAAAGAAGGATGTCAGAGAGAGCCAAGCTCCATATTTGATGTACAAGTAGACTGTGGCCAGAATCCCACTTGCTTGTAGCTTACTCTTGATAAGGTGTTTCGTTTGACTGGCTGGCTTTTTTCAGTGTTTTGTTTCCCAGAGCTGTCTATCTTTTATAAAAATATCTACGTGCCAATTTAAGGCATTCTGAAGTCAATCAGTTGTAAATGTAAGCTTGTATTATGTGACTTCCCTTTCCTTTAATGTGGTTAATAAATATGTTCCCATGACTTTTAAATGGACTGGTGCCTCAGCACATTTTCACAATTACTGTATTTGAAGACATTTCCATTTATAATGGGGCTTAAATCTCATTTCCCTCAATATCTGCCCTCACTTAGTCTTTTTTAAGGCTTCTCCGGAAAAAAAAAAAAAAAAAAAAAAATTATCTCAGCTGCTGCTTCTGCTCTTAATGCTTTTCTAGTATCGGTAAGAGCAAAAACCAACTGATGCCTCACTGTGCTACCCATACAGAGACAATATACAGACACTTCCGTTCCTGGCTGAAGAGCTCCGTGCTACCATTTCATATTATCTACACACACAGCTTCTGCTTCATGCGTCTGCTAAAGCTTCATGCCTCATTTTAGTCTCTGCAACTTCACATTTTCCCTGTAGGAACTTACAGTAAGACTGGTAAAGATTCCCTTAATTTCAAGATACTGCAGATCCTAACTGGGGAAAAAAAAAGGTCACCTGAAATAGGAGTACAGACACAATCCCAAATGAGTGGAAGGAGGGAAAATAGAAGGGAATATAAAGAAGGTGAGTAAAGAGGTGGAAGTTGTACTATTTGATTGTGTCCTTCACTTGCTGAGTCAGCAGGAGCCAAGCGCTCTGCAGGGGCACACTTAGCCTTCACATTTCTCCACAGAAACCCCATCTGGCCAACTAAATTGCCAGCAATTGAAAAGCCATGCAGGAAGCTGTATCCAGCTATTCTCATTCAGTGTGAAGGTTACTGTGTTGTGGAGGTAGTGGGAGAGGAAATAAGAAAAACATTACAAGACTATGACTTTCACATATAATAAAGGGAAAAGTCAAATATATGACCAAATTTGAGCTGTTCACTGATGTTGTTCTTAAACACATAAAGAATTAGATCTGGGAAAATTTAACTACTAGTTTAGAAAGACCCAACATTAGGCAAATTTAGGAAGAAAAATCTTCATAGAGAAAAAAACTGAAGGAAATTGAATAACCAAATTTTAATGTAGAATTTGTATTTGAATTTAAAAACCAAAAGCTTTAACTTGAAACCTTTCTGTCAAGTTATCTGAAGGAAATTTCTTGGAGCTCTACTTGACCTTTACAAGGACATCTAACTTTAACCTCCGTTTAAAAAGCCTAGAAAAACAAAATGCCTTTTCTGGGCCTCTTAACATGCAGTGTTCGCTCAAATGCAAGTAATGAACTGAGATATAAACCAAAGAAATATACATCAACATTGCATAAAGGAATTCAATAATCTATGGGGGGGGGGGGAAGCTCCAGAAGAATATATTGGCCACTAGTTCATGTGAACTATTAGTAAAACACCAATTGCACTTTAGTCTTTTCATTCAGTGCTTCCTGAAGAGTGAGACTGCTCTCACTAGAGAAATGTGCTAACATTAAAGGTGAGACACAGAATAGAGCATAATCCAATGAGTGTATTAACTTAGGCTCTGTGCCCAGACTGGCGCTGCCAGCAGTAGCAAACTGAAGGAAAGAAGATGGTCAAGTACGGCAGTGTGAAAAAATGGGAAATGGGGGAGAAAAGGACAACACAGTAGTCCAGAAAATCTTGGTACCAGTGTTTTGTCTCTCTGATCATGGATAAGCCAATATCCCTTTGCATATCACTTCTTTAGTTCCCTGATGCTATCTGTAGTCTAGGTCTCTTGATGGTTCTTTATTGATCAAGTCTTCATATGATCTGTGCAGTTTACAAGGAGAGCAGTTTTCAGGTTGCAGTACGGAATGAGTTCAGACTCCAAATTGCCAGTTCTTTGTGTTTGATATGAAGTATTTGGGTTTCAGGAGAACTTCAATTTTAATTTGGGATTTTCTTTTTCACCGAGTGAAAGCTTTGACAACTGGGGATAAAAGTGTCCCAGAAACAAATTAGTCGGTTGTTTATAAGAACACTTACTACCCCATGAGTTTTGTAAATCACCAGTTCCCAGCCAGTAAGGCTGGAGATATGTGTCATATCAGCAGTGAAGCAGAGAGCAGAACAGAATCTAATAAACTTCCCTCAAGGATAACACGATATACTTCATGAGCAATTGAAGCTAGATATCAACTTTTCCTACTATCTACTATGAAATTAGTACTTGGGGCAGATTGCTACTAGTCTTAGTTAATTTAAAAAATTTAAAAATGTTTATATAAGACTTTCCTACTTTTTTTTTCTAGAAAAGAAAAAGAAATGGACAATTAAGTACATTATTGCCAGCAATGTGAAAGTACTGCTGAATGTTAAGTCAAGTTACAGAGAATACTGAAGAAAGAGTATTACAGAAGCTGACTTGCTAAAAGCAAGCTGAAAAATTAGATCTATTAGACTGCTTCTAGAAATTGTGCTTTCTTATAAATCAGATTTTAATACAGAAAATACTTTTGTAACTTTCTGCAAAGATCATGTATTAAGAATGTATGTCTATAAAAATAATTTAAAAATTGCAGTACTAATCTTAATATATTTCTGTCCAAAACTGGTAATGAATATGGATTTAGGCATATTCAGTCTTTGTGTTTGCAAAAAACTATTTACCAAAACATTGTTCTTACTCAACTAGAATCACTGTCCTTCAAATATTGAGTCTGAATATGTGTGTTTCTCATTTCCTTTGTCTTTTTGCAATACAGTAACTGTGAGAAACTATGCATATTTAAAACAGTGTTTTGATCCATTGTACTTTGGGGCTAGCTTCTGAAGTCTTCAGGACATGTCTGAGTGGATATTAACAACCATAATTAGGTTTTCTGCTGCTGTCCTCTGCCACTTTAACAAAGTGCTCCTTTACTGCAAAGATGCCTTCCTACAAACATATCTGCATCATTTCCTCACAAAACCTTTGGTGGCAGGATGAGATCAGTCACATGACCTTTAAGCAGAGCCCTAAACACAAAACAGAACTTTTTCTTTCTTTCCATGCCATTGGGGGTTTGCATGCATTTCTGGTGAGTCCCTAAGAGCTTCCTGGGAAAAGCTAATGCAGACTGACTTTTTTCCAACCTTCAGTTCCCTCTTTCTCTCCAAAGGATGGTGGGAGCAATCTTGTTCTTGTGTGGACTTCAATTCTATTCCAAATTCATCAACAGATGGCAGTACAAAACTCCCTACATATGTATCTTCAGACCAAAGGCTTACAAATGACCCCAATAACAACAAAGGAAGAAAAACCATCCAAACCATTGCTGCCTAAGTCTTCTATATATATAATGTACTCTAAACATTTCAGTGTAGTGCCAAAGTCTCCTAGAGACTAATTTTATGCTGAGTTTGAGTGAGCAGAAGTAGCTGCTGCTTTTGACATCATTATCGTCCCTGTCACCTTCTTCTGGTTTTAAATGATTCTTTTATTGATGTACTTTATTTTTCTAGTTGTGAAAGAGCATACTGAATATAGATTATAGTAAATAATTTGCTTTTCCCACAGATAAATTGCTTTGATGAAAAATCAGGTTTTTTATTTCAGTAAAGACTTTTTCAAATGTCATCATTACAGTGACAGAACAAGTGATTTAGTAAGTAAATTTGAGACTTACTTCACCAGATTTTGGTGTTTCATTAATTCCTCCCCCTTCAAATCAAGTAGATGGTATAATAAACTTAGTGAATTCTTTATATATATTGAAACATTAAGATGCATGGAATATACAGTAGTTTCTTATTCCATTTTTTAAAAGATGCTGATATATTGGCATTACCAACTAAGGAAAAAGTATTACCATAAACATTTCTGAGAGGCATTTTCTTGTGCAATGTATAATAGCGGGTCTCTGATATAGGAAACCTTACATTATATAATTCTTTTTCAGCCTCAAGGCACATGAATTTGGCTTAGAGTTCCTGATTTCTATTCTCACCTCTTTCACTAACTTATCTTAATAATTCTCTGCACTTCACAATTTACCAGCATGGTAAGAGAAACTGATTTCAAAGAAAAGGAAGAAAGGGAGAATAAATGGCTCTTTCAAGCACTGCTGAAGGGAGTGGCTTACTGTTCTAAAGATAATGGCAATGTTTGAATTATCTGAGAAAATGATTGAAATTGAGGTAGGTTTGACTCAAATCTTCTTCAGGATGTGAACATTGATTTCCCTTCAATGTAGTGAGTGGATTTTTTTCGATTAGACTTTAAACACCAGAGATGTGTTGGCTGTATGAGTATGTTATGGAGCCCTGGTGTACTTGGCAAAGGAAAGTGTATGTCCTAGAAGCAGTGCAGAACATTTTGCCTCCACACACTGTTCTACAGAAATCTTGGGTGAAAGCCAGCATAGTGTCAAAGCCATAAAGACTGAAGCCTCATTTTTTCAGAGTTTTACTTTTTGCTTTCTCACCCTTATTTATGATTTGGGTTGGTTGGTTTTTTGTTTGTTTGTTTGTTTTCTCTAAGGAAACAGGCAAACCTACCGTAGTGGAATACATTTTGGTCCCATAAGCAGAAATATCTCTTGATTTGTACTCTTCCCCTGACTTTTGCTATCTAAGTATTGTAAAGTTTCCCTATAATTAGGGAAGAGAGATAAATACTTTGGTAAGTATTCAAACCTTTCAAGTAAACTTTGATAGTTTTTCAGTCATCTAACTAGTTTCTTGTGTAATTTTCATATGAACAATTTTGGAAAAAAATTAAATAACATTACTTTGTTGGCTATAGACATAAATAGTTGTGTTACTGATGATACTATCTTATTCTTATGAAAAAATACAACCAGTACAATAAAAAATATTTTTTAGTTCATGTATATCTACTTGAGTGGAAAGATTTATAACAATATTGCTATGTGTTAGCTAAATGTAAATATAAACTAGTAATAAAAGATATAATTTAAAATATAAGTGGTCATATACATAGAAATTGTTGCAGAATCTTCATTTCGTCCTTTCATGCTATCTTTAATATATTATCACATAAATTTCTTTCCAAAGGTTCCTGGATATTAAACATACTGCTTGATTTTTGAAGAAATTTATTCCATGAATGAACGGTGTGTTCAAACTGTTCAACCTGTGTGCTCTATCTTCCTGTGCTGTGAATAGGTAAAGAAGTTAGAGAATGAGAAACTCATCATCCACTCATTAGGGTTTTCTCATAGTAATGCTAATATGTGGAAGATGGTAGCTTCCATTGTAAGTAACTTTGAGTTATGTTTTAATAAAATGCTATACAATATTAAATGTGTGACACTGACAGTGTGAAGCTTTTGTGTTCTGAACTGAACCATTTTTCAACAATCCACCCAGTGTATCTGTAACTCTGGGAGCATGTTCCTGTTGAACTCCTACACTTTTTATTTTACTTATTTGTTTTAAGAAACCATTAGTATGTGTACACAGCATACAGCAGGCCAGAACCCAGCAAGCCCTGTGTTCTTATATGAACCTGGTTGTATTAATTCAGACATAGGAGTGGATATTCTAAATATGTATGTATTTGGGGTACCAAATGTTGTAATTTGTTGTAATTGTAATTGGTACAACAAGTAAGAGAGTTACTAATCTGGGCTAAGCACCTCACTAATACATCTGTTTCTGGCGTTTTAGGTGATCAACATTGCTGTGGTCATCCATGCCCATAGGGCTTAGGGTGCGTGGGGAAGGCTAAAGCCCTGTGTAGTCCATGAGTGGTGTTTTTATAAAAGTACGCCAAAAGTGTGTGTTGCATTTCTGGAAGTATGACATGACAACTTGTGGGCAATCAAAGTCCGGATTTGCAATGGAGGAGTTGGTGTGTATATGCAGGCATATGTGTGTGTGTATGTTTGACTGTGGTGGTGCAGATGTCGAGACAGACCTGTTGAAGTGCTCTTCGTACTGCCTATAGGTTTACTTTGGAGTAAATTATCCCCACCTGAATTTTCCCTGAGAGAAAACTATCTACAACAGTTCAAAAGAGAGCCCAGGAGCAAACTGTCATGCAAGCAGTGAACAGTCAATGAACCTGCAGAGTGAAGTGAAATGGAATGCTAAATTGTTTGACAGCATGCATAGGTGACTTAGCTCACACGTATCTTGTCAACTGTATCTGTATGGCAGTGATGTCCTGAGGAGACATACTATGAAACACCATTCTCATATCTTGAGTTAACTCTGCAAAGATTCCTGCACAAGACATGCACACCATAGCTAGTTAATTTTCTTCCATGCATACCTCCTTGTTTTTGGAGATATTTCAGTGTCAATGTGGTTCACTTCTCATACATTTAGTAATTTTTTTATGTTCAAAATACTCTCTCATTTCAATGCATCTCTGATACAACACAGAAAAATTAAATTGCAATTTCCTTGTATTGCAATTTCCTGGTATTGTAAATTATTATTTCCAGAAGGCCTTATTTTCAAAGACCACTCTTTCTGTGTCCTGTGGTATAATGCATTTCAAAGTTCCTTTTGAATATTTCTATCTCTATTTTAACGACTCTTAATTTTTCGCCCTTCTTTTGCCAAAACATCCTACTTCTGTCTACTTTTATCCAGTTATTAGAAAATTCTATTCCTGCCTTTACCTTCCCCTTACCAAATTCCTGTAAGAAATTTTATTTTAGTAAAAGTATCTTCAGTAAGAGTAGTAGATTACATCAGTGTTCATCTTGTATTGTCTAATTCATAATTGTCTTTTAAACAGAAATATTTTCCTTATTCACTTTGTGGAGATTAGATTAAAAAAAAAAGAGAGAACTTTTGAGAACATGTCATTGTAAACCTTCTTTTCTTTTTAATTTCTTTAATTATAAGAACACATATGTCTAACAAATTTGAAGCATTTCCTTGTTTCGGAAAGGCCTGCCATTTCAAACTTGCTCTTTAAAATACTATTGGAAGAATACTGCCTAGTAGTAGAATATACATTTTCAGATACTTGAAGACTATTGCTAGTGACATTCATATTGTACAATCAAAGTGGACTTTAAGCAGAACTGAAACTCCTACATTCAAAACAACACTTCTGAATGTCTATATTAACATTAGTTCATTATGGAGAAACTCTCATTTTGGACTGTTAGATTTGAGGTGATCCTCAATCTCTGATACAATGTCTAAGAGGGAGAGGGAAGGTCTTGGCCCGAACAACAGGCAGGAAGGAACCTAAACCCTAAATTTACAAACTGCCCTCTCTTCATACTTGGTTTTTAGTTCAGTATATCTCTGATATGAAATGAACAAACTCAAAATTCAGACCATACCCAAAACACTTTGTCTACTAAACTACAGAAATTGCATGCTCTTGTTCAGGTCAGGGAACACCCGCGCACATGGCTGAACTGTAGCACAACTTCTGTAGGAATGATAGATCTCAGATGGAGGTTTGAATATGTCTTGGTGAGTTGAGGCCTTTTCTGAATTTCTGTGTAAATTGCTGTGTAGAATTGAATAATTAGCCACTTCAAAAAAATAAAAAATTTGTTTGGCTCACTAGGTACTCTCAAAAGATAAGTCTGCTCTGATTGAACAAGACACCTAACACTAAGAAAAGAAATAGGAGCTCAAATGCAAAATTGTACTTAGCATTTCTTTGTTAGATAGATTTTTGTTCAGCCTGTGCTTAATTTTTTTATTGTACAGAGGTTTTAGACATTTTAAATAATTGTGATGTAGCCAGTCATTTCCTTTTATGCACTGGGACTCTTAAAATTGATACTCACAGTAGAATATAGTTTTCTGACACATTCTATTTTTGATGTCTTTTATGTAAAGAACTGCAATCAAGAATGGAATTATGACACCCTTCTATTGGAACATGAAAACACAGCCATCTGGCATGTATGTGTTTCATCATTTTGCCAATTTCTTTGCCACAGCCTATTTTAGTACTTGAGAGAACCTTCTTTCACTTGGTGCTTTTGTGAGAGTGAAAAATTAGTGCTGAAGAGCATACAGTCTATATTAATAAGATCTCCTTTTCACAATCTACTCCCTGCTGAATGATTTGGTAAGGATTTAAAATTGCTTATACTCACGGTTTATTCTATAAACATGAAGCTTTAAAGAAATGCTGAATTCATTGTCACCTGCATGGTTAAATAAATTTTCCAGTATGTTTCTTCCAGTGGATTTTTATAATGCAAAAAACTTCTTGCTGTCTCTCAGTTCCTTTACTCAGTGTGTGTAACTATGTTTTTAAAGGAAACAGAAACAGGAAGTAATCCAGTTGACTTATGAAGAAGCATACTATATAGCAACTGAATGTGGACAGATAATCAAGATTTATCCTTTCTCCTTCTCCAAGAGTGCTACTACCTATGTTTTCTCTTTCCATTTTCTTCTCTTTTTTATGGAGTGAAAAGTTAACATTCAGTTTAAGATTCAGTTTTGTGATTCAAGAACACTCTGTACTAGTTGTAAATATATTTCTGGTTATTCTACAAACATTTAATAGAGAAATTGCCATTTTTAACTATTAATTTAGGGCTAGGTTAATCTCCAGGACACAACTCAGTAAATGGAAAAAGAGATATAATCAAGAGATTTTTGAATCTACCATTCCCTAGACAGGGAACAGATAGCTGCATTTCACTAGAAATTAAGCAATGAAATATTGAAAAGCAAGCTATGAATGACAATGCTGAAAAAGTCCAAAATATAGTGTCAAAATACTGGAGTGTGAAAGTTCATCTGTATCATATCTGTACCATATCTGTATCCTCTGCATACTTAACTTCCTTTGCCCCTTAATAGGGTGAAGAGTTGGAATGATATTTAGCTACCTCTCCCTTGTCAGTTATACCAATAAATAGGGAATGAAACTAAAGGATTAGCCATAAAATAGATTATAGTTCAGAGTCCTTGCAGAAAACAACAGTCAGCAAATAGAAAATTAATCTATTCTCTCGGTATTCTGTGTGTGAAGTACTGGAAGAGAAGGGATAATGCCCCATCAAAGAAAGTCAGTACGTTTTGAGGCACAGAAACAAGTTTTAAAAAATTGAGAAGCTAGAGTTGATAAGGCTTTTTGGAACACAGAACCTGTTTCTTTTAGTGGCTGACAATCATTCATGTTTCCTTCCGTATTGTGCAACACTGGTAATTTTAGCAACATCTGACAGTCTCTGTAGTTGGGAGTATGTAAATATTTTCATTACAAGCAACATTTGTCAGACATGAAGGTTTTAACTGTTTCAAACTGTGTAAGTAGAGTATTTTTTAAAGATGTAATAACCACCATTAGTGATCACTTCTTGATCATTCCACAAAATCCATAAAGTCATTGAGGTCTGAACTAAAAATGTACCCTGTTGCTGAAGTACCTCAGCAAGCAGCCCTATGCACTGTCACTGAAAAAAAGTTCAGCTACTAGGGAAGACAGGAAGAAAATATTTTTTGGCACCAGACTATGAAGTGCAATTTTGTTTTCATTTATTCTTTTCTCTGTTGAAGATTTTTTGTTCTGTATATACTTATTGCTAAAACAATTTCAGTACCAATTCTATAATACCGTAATAGATCACCAACTGGTCGCCTCAATGCCTTTGAGGCAAACCAGCTCAGCAAGTCTGGTAAGTTATTTAAATTACAGGTCATCAGAGGCTTTATAAGTGAGACTGCCATTTTCTGATAGCAGTGGCAGCAGGTAAGCCTCTTGAGACTGAAGGATTTGTCAACAATCTGGTTTCTTAAACAGTAAAAAAAAAAAAAAAAAATCTTTTACAGAAAATCCACAGGTAAAATAAATAAGAGCAGCATTTTACTTGTACTTTACAGTGTTATACAAGATATGTGTACATCTATAACAATAATAGAAATTATTGTATTATTATTCAAATGTAAGAATTCCCATACTGAGTCAGATTAATCACCCATCTAATAGTGTCTTTATTTCTACTCCTGTGCCACTTGGTCCTCCTCCTTCTCCTTCTCTCTCCTTCTCCTCTTCTCCTCCTTCTTCTCTTGGCAGAATGATCACAAATACTGATAACTGTAGAAGTCACTGTGTGCTTCAGCAAATTATTGTGACTTTTATTTTCTCTCTTTTGTTAATATCTCATAATTGCTTTTACTAAATAGATAACCTTACATCTAAAGAGGTAATTATAACATCTGGAACCACTGTATTAAATATTCAGGAAGATGTCTGACTAACAATAAGACTTTGATTAGCTGTAAGGGTTCCTGTATTGAAGTTCTGTTTTCAGTTTTCAAAATACCGTTTTTCATATACTTTTGTATTTGCTTGTATGCATGTAAGACACATACTGTACTTTGCAATCAAGAGAATAAAGGAAAATCAAAGAAATGCCCACCTTAGTGTGGTTTAAAAATATCCTACACATATCACCCACTGCATTTCTGATTGACAGTTTCTGAAACTAAGATTGACAACATGTAGGATGTAATGAGTGGGAAGACAACTGGAGTGTTCAGCTTATAAAAGAGAGGTCTGCCTTCACAATAGCACTAGAAGTTGCTACAGTCATCTGTTAGTGCATTTGAAGAAGAATATGATAAACAGTGTCTGTGTAAAAGATCCCCAAATGGTGTACATGTCTGCTTTTTAAAATTATAATTTGCATTTATGGATCCCCACATTCACATATTTGCTTTCTCAGGGCACTGTTGTACTACTGATATTTTTCATAAGAAATTAACAGACAGATATCTGGGGAAAGATAGTAATGGCCAGTGACTTGAGACTATGTTCATACTACTAAGTAAAAAGTAGTAAGGAATGAGAGTTTCTGAGAATGGAGAGTCTCAGTTTCTGAGATCAGGTGAAAAGGACTAGCTCATTTCCAGACTGGTTAGAGTTAGCCAGCCTTGTATAGGTTTACCAGATCCACACTGCATAGTACTTCCCTCTGTGTTTCAGGTAAACCCTTAAGGCCCTGAGAGGTCACCTTTATGTTACAGATATGGGGGTTTGGGGCAGGTGGTTTGCCCACTTCCTCCCACAAATTAAAGTGCATGAACTAATGTGAAAACTATGTTGCATCTTCCTGGAGCAGCATTTGATACTAAGAGACTCAAAGGATCATGTATTGGAAGTTTTGAGGTGTGACGTGAGGATCTGTGATGTGTGACTGGGTGATTAGTCTGTGAGAATGGTACTGGAGGACTGTGTAGAATATATTGAGGGAAAACTGGAGGAAAACTGACAGATTTTCGGGATCAGTTTATGAAGCAAACTGTCTCCAAAAGCCTGCTCAGACTTTGTGTTGAAGAGAGATATTTGGATCAATCTAAAGCATAACTAGGGAAAGAATTACCAGTTAAGCAGGTGTAGATGAACAGACATCTAGTGCTTGAGCAACCTCACTCTAATTTATTAGGACAGATGGAACTGTAGATACTAGGAACCAGGAGAGGGTTTTCCTCATTGCGCAAAGATTAAATTAGGATTAACTCATAGGTTAACAACAATGATAATAAGACTAAAAAAAGTCACATTATGACTCAAAGCCACAGAGCTCTGTGTTCTCACACTTTCCTGCTCTATTTTTCAGGTAAGGAAATATACCAGTACATATCAGTCTTTTATTTAGAGCACATAACTTTATATGACTACTTAGCTCATCCACTGGAGAGCTCTATACCATTTATGATCAACTTCCTAGATGACCATTCTTCATCCACCTGTAAAGAGGGTGAATCAATGGTCCTATAGAGGCTCCTTGCTTCTAAGCTTGGTAGCAGTTATATAGGCAGCAAATGTAGGCAGCATGAATGCTGAACAGCTTCATAATTCCTGGTGTGGGCACAAAGCCAGGTTCACAATCTGGTTCTTCAAGACTTGACACATTCACAGAACACTGTAATACAGTATTGTTTATTTATAGAAATTTTGGACCTGTTTGAACTTTCCTACTTTTATATCAGAGGATAAAAGCTGAAGATATCTTCTATAGTCTGTGTGTCTTTCTCTGAACTCTGGTAATAATTACAGTGTCCAGAAGACTCTAGGCCTTTAAGATTCCTGTGTTTAAGAAATGTCATTTTATCCTGTGTATTTTGCTGTATTTATCTATGTATTTTTCACTAAAGGAAAGTCATCTGATTATTATATCACCTTTTTTCTATTTCTTTTTATTATATAGTGCCGATATGTCCCTGAATTTAGATATAACACAGCAAGTGGGGTAAAATCAGACAGACAGTATAATAAAAAATTTTAAAATAGTATTTGTGCCTATTTTAGTGTGAAACAGGTTCTTGGGAATTCAAGGATGAATTTCCCATATGTAACAGAAATTTGACTGGAACAATTGTCCTGACACTTTTAGAGTCTTGAAGCATGGTGAGCCCCAAGTTGTGGGAGTGATTTCTGCACGTTATGTAAGACTGGATGTGATGTCTCAGTGGTACACAGGACTTTAAAAGCCAGATTTTGCACATGCATATTGGCTTTTAAAATATGGCTGAATATCCTTTTGAAAATAGCTGAAGAAAAGTATCATGCATGTGCATTCTGGTAAAGTTTGTAGCAGTGTGTACTGTTTCTATACTTGTTACCAAGAACCAAATATATTTCTAAAACAAACTTGCTATCTTTCATTACTGAAATAAGCATCCTGGGTTAGGAAACATGGCTCTAAATCCTGCATCTGTCTTGTTTGACTTGGATTGAATTTGACAAGATGTTCAGTCATTGGGGCAAGGAGACAACAGAGAAAAGCAGGACATGAGCTGTGACTGTCTGTCTCCTTTTGTCACCATACTCAAGAGAAGTCATTGTAATGTGTAGTGGAGCCACAGCAGAAAGGACAATTCCACCTGCAAGGCACCATCTAGCAATTAATATTTTCAATACCACAGTATAACTTTAATGGGGATAAGTGACTTTGAAACTTTCACACATTGTGGTGTTGAGTGCAGCAGCAGAAATAGGGTGTAGGAAAGAAACCCTTCACATCTTCTACTCCCTAACCAGCAATTCAGGGAAAGGTGCTTCGGTGCTTATTTATCTCTGAAGTAAGGCTTTTGTGCACAAAAAATTACTTTTTCTTTGCCAACTTTATCAGTTGGTCTAATGAACAGAATTACTTTTCTCCATAACTTTTGCCCTCTTGTTCCTCTACTTCCAGATACTGCAGAGACCAGAGAAAGAAAGGGGAGAAAGGTTATCTCTGTTACTTTCTTTTCCTTATTCATACAGGTAAGAATCATATAACCTCAGTTTATTACAAGTCTTCTCAGCTATTTCCATAAATCCTTTTTCTGAAATATGAAAGACATATTTATACCTTTTCATACTAACAGATGTTAATGAAGAGATATAATGTGTAAAACTAATGTCACCACTCACAGAAAAGTCAAACCCTTAAATTCATACCAGTTCACTTTATTGCGTGCCAATGCAGGAATGTAGGAAACAAGGGGACACATGAAACTTTTTTCCACTAACCAGACTACTTATCTCGCTCACTTGCCTAAGAGCAGGCAGACACAAAAAGATACCCTTATTAATACAGAACAAAATAAACTGTAAAGCAGAAGTGGGGAAGAAGCTGATAATGATGGAGTCAGCCTGATCGCATTTCTCCTTTGGAATGGTACTGTGTACACACAGGTTGGATTTAAAACTTGTACTCTAGTCCTAGGTTTATTACAAAATGCTATATCTTATAGACTCCATCCAAACCAATCTCCTAAAAAGCTGTTATATTGACTTTTAGACATCTTTACATGTTTGGGTGGGAGGGCATTTGTCAGGTATGTGTTAACAAGTAAAGAAGATTTATACCCTAGCTGGGAATGGGCTAGATTCCATCTTTTTTCATTTTCTGACATTCTAGCATTCGGGAATTTTTAAACAGGTGAGTAATTTTTGCAAAGGTAGAATACTATTGATAATCAGAATTGGCTGAGGTCCATTAAAACACATTTTCAACCCTGCAATGATTTTAACAAAGTTTATGCTTAAGGAATATTAGGATATGCTTGTGCTTGGTGACTTCAGTGAATGTGTCCATTTATCAGTGCAGTCACCCCTCAGAACCACTCAGAAATGGTGTAAAATTGTGGCAATTAAAAAAAGTATTACTCAGAAAGGTACATATTGAATAAGACTGTTATTTGGTAAATTTGATAATTTATGGTTTATACCTTTTAATTTTTTGTCATTCATCGTGTTAGCTAACTCAATGAAATATAAGTGATTGAGAACTCTGTCCCATTTTCCATTGTCTTATGTGGTTGTGCTATTTTTTATTCAAGTGAAAGATGAAAGAATTAGAAAGATTGAGTCATAGTAGAGTCATAGGCAGATGAAAAAGTAGCTAACCAAAATCCATTAAAATATGAAGAAAATAATCCTCTTTCTTCCTAGAGCTGCATTATTCCTTCTTTCCTTCTGTCCTTGTTGTCCCTAAGTTTTCACAATATGGTATGATTTAGATATATTTGATCTGAAAGATAACCTAATCTCCTGCTTCAAGTTACTTGCTTGGTTCTAAAAATACCTTTGAAACAAATCAGTGAGTTTCTGAATGGTGTTGCTTCTGCTGAAATCTTATCAGGGGGACCTGAAGTCCTACCTAATTTCTAAACAACTGTTCCATATGTGTGTATCCTTTTTACAGCCCTGCCTGAGCTTATAGGCATCTAAAGGATTTGTTGACATCTTGAATGCTTTCACACATTTTAGAGGTATTTATTTTGGGGACATAATTATCTATTTCATACTTATGTCTCTGCTTGAGTAAGGCACAGCTAAACAGGCACCCAGATCTACAAGGGCATACTGAAAAAACCAGCCATAATTCTGAACATTTAGCTTATAGTGCTGTTGAGCTACTTCACAAGCACTTGGTGCTTGTAGCACATGTCAGAGAAATCTGAAAGTTTCCTTTTTAGATTTTAATCATCTTGCGACAGAAAAAATGGTCTTCTAAATTCTGGAAAAGTACCTTTGCATTTCTGCTGAACTGTAAAGAAACAGGGCACTGAAAGAAAGAGTGGCTATTTGTCTCCAAATGGTTAAATACTGCCATATAGGAGAGTCTACTCTCAGCAAATATTTCCACTGTTTTTTTCAGTGGTGGCCTAATACAATACAAATATGTATTGCAGTGAATAGTCTACAGGCTTCTGTTTTTTCAGTTTTAATCCTTCCTAGACAAGAATACAGCTCCCTCTTATTCTTCTCTGTCCTCAGGGATTTTGCATTTCTGGCTACATAAAAAGAAAATAAAAATTAAAAAAAGGCTTTAAGTGGCAGGCTCCTTTCCCTTTCAACCCTTTCAGTATCTTCTTAAGATATGTTTAATTCCCTTGGAGCTGAAGCAGGCACAGAACTCACCTCTCCAAGTTCCTAGGAAAGTGCTCTATCATAAACTATTAAACAAAAGATAAAAAACCCACTGCTACATCTCCTTTAAAGAGCCACCCTTAGGTATCCATCTCAGAAGAAGCTGAGAAAGATTAAGTCCTGAGCAGACAGAACTGTCTAATGGAAAAAAGTATCCTCCTAACGTAGATATAGTGAATCACACCATTGAGATTTTTTTGACATTTATATAGGTGTGACTGGGGATTTTTAGAAATGTCACCCCTCCTTCACTGATGAAGTAGGGAGTTTAAACTTTTTTTTTTTTTTTTTTTTTCTGACAACTAGATTTTTCTTCACCTCTCTCACAGAGAGCCACCTAGAATTCAGATCTATCAGTTTAAAGCACTCATCCTGGCCTCCAGCTTCTTTTAAAATTTTCTTTGTTCTTCCTTTATTTCCTTTTGAAAGTAATTTGTTTGAACTTTGAGAACAATGATCCTTTCAACATTCATAGCCATAGGATAAAGCCTTAAATGATAGTTCATTTCTTAATTTTTTATTTTTTTTTTTTTTTAAAGGCAGGAAATATTTCAGTGTTCAGCACGGGTTATACCAGATACTTTCCTGATGTTACTATGTGACATCTGTGTTTTTCTTAAAACAAAGAGTAGTAAGTGCAGCTATCTGTCTTTCATTTGAAAATCAAACCCAGTTCTTATCTTGGAGAAAGAAAATGTAGCTTCAACTTATCTGTATCCATGCTTTAAATACCTCAAAGATTAGAAGAAAACACTTAGCTTTTTGAAGAAATAACATATGCTATTTAAGTGCATTTTAATAGACAAAAGTACCATTGACTGGGTCAAATGTTGGTAAAAGCTCCATGAAATTTGAATCATTTTCCCCTCAGCAGTGAGTATTTCACTCAGCGCTAATCTGTAGTGTGCAGAAGAAAATTGCTCCAACATTTCTGATTATCAGTTCTCTGAAGAACAGGAAAGAAAAAGAATGCAATTTCTGCCATTATTCTCCTCTTAGCATAAGAAAAAAATCATGGTCTTAGTTAAATCTGAAGTCTGGGCTTGCTTTCTCTGTTTTATATCCTCTAGTGACTTTTTGCTATTATGCTTCATGCGTAAGTGTAAAGAAACATCTTATATTCAGGTATACCCACCTACACAGATGATATACACACACTGAACAATTTCATGGGGAATTTGCTTTAGTTTTTTCCTTTGTTTTCTTTCTTTAAATATTAATAAGTTCATCTTTTATAAATAGAGTATATAACTGCTCTCTAAGTATTGAAAAGGATTACATTTACTGTCTGAAGGTATAGGCTTTCAAAATCAGGATGTCCCTTGAACCAGTTATAGATGGCTCTTTTCTTCAAAGTAGCTAGCTAACTTTTTTCTTGTTATAAAAAAAAATTGTTTTCAATAAATTGTACATCTGTCCTATTTTCTGCTGTTTCAGCATTAACAACCCTAGGCAATTTCTTTCTTCTTTCAGTCATCTTAAAACTCAATGACACTTATATTTATGGCTGGAGTTTTGTATCTTGAATCACATGCTAACATGCTTATAGTGTGAGAAAGCTTACTGTTTGACATTTTAAAAAGACAAAAGGAATTTGTTGTGTTCAACAGCTTTTCAGCACTCTCAGAAGACAGCACCTTGTTTATCTGATTCTGTGCATGAAGAGTTTTCCAAAAGGACTGAGTATTGCCTGAGCAGTGCTCTTCATAATCTTAAATCAAGAAATAAAAGCACATTTCTTTACAAATGGCAGGACAGACAATTGAATGGCACTGTCTGATTCTACTGTGATGTTATCCCTTTTTAGGTCATTATCTTCAGTAAGAGCTTTGCTGTTTTATCAGCTACAATTTAAAATACAGGTGCTTCTAATGTTCTTTCAAAGGCTTAGCTGATAATATCAGCTAAAGTGAATTTGAGGTTTAGTACAACTAATTCTTGTTACTCAAACAACCATTCTTTAAGAGATGCAAATCAAAATAAGAGATAGAAATGATGTTCACAATGTACCAACCTTTTGGTTTAATACTAATGTAACTTCAGGATAAACCTGGTATTTTTCTATTAATACCATTGCACAGTTTCACTGATGGTACCATTAGCAACATAAGAAAACATGGTGCTGACTAGAGAAGATACTAATTCAGGGAATCACATTTTTTTGAATGTGGGAAAAAAAATAAATAAGCAGTGTTGTGTCTTCAGTACAAAGCAGCTGTTTGTGTGGTTAACATGTTTGACAGCACTTCATAGTGTTCATGGGAATATCTTGACCAGGCCAACTGTCCTATATTCATACTACCATCACTCAGCAGGGCAGCTCTTGCTCTTTTCAGCTCCAAAAGCTCTTGTGTCATGTGGTATTCTCTGAGTCTTTCTACTCAGAAAAGACAAACTATCACAGCAGCCCTCATGCTTTGGGGTTGAGTGATTATCTGTGGGACATTCAGGGATTTCCACAATTTGATTTAAACAGAAGATGTCAGAGATCATTCCATTTATTCTCTGCCGAGGAAATATAATGTAGATTAGTTCATAAGTTTTTACCTTCAGATGGCTCATGTTTCATATTTTAAAACAAAGCTGCATGATTTCATTTCAAGAGTGAACATATAAAAAACAAAGAAAAAAAGCAAATATTTCCTTAGTTTACTGGAATGATACCTTTCTGTCTCTGAGTTTTTTGCTGTTGTTGTCCAAGCAAATAACTTAAAACTGAAATTTTTAGTAACAGGTTATCTAGAGATCTTGAAATCTGAACTGCTGAGGACTCATAGCTGCAACAGAAATGAGGTCTGTTTTGAACATGTGAAGTACCAGATAATAGAAAGCACTCTGTAATTCATGTAATGAATATCGCATTTGTTTACCTTAAATTTATAGATACTTCTTAAGTTTTGGGTTTCTTTTCCCTACCTGACAACTGTCCCTGACATTTCATTGCCTCACATAGGTGTGAAATTATAAAAGAAATATTTGTGAAACATTCAATTAATTCAGAAAAGCCAATATGTAAATAAATAATTCTCCCTTCATAAAAAATTAAATTATAAAAAAACGATTGGTCTGCAGCAAATAAATCTTTAGGTCCTTCAATTGAGATACAGAAGTGAGCTCTATTAATTTAGTATATTGAAGAGCCTCCCTGTTCAACCTGTTCCATTCTCTGCTCCTGTTATTCCTGGTTTTCCTCCACTGCAGTTTTCAGTCAGAGCAGTACAATTCTGTACTAGGTCTGGGTGGGATGGAGTCAGTAGTCTTCCTTCTTTTTGTGGCCTTTGGAATAAGAGGCTAGCCACTCACAATGATACAAAGATGCTGTGAGGCTATGCAGGGTGGAAATCAGGAGGTCTAAAGCTCAGCTAGAAATTAACTTGGCTTTAGCAATCAAGGACAACAAGAAATGTTTTTATAAGTATGTCAAGAGCAAAAGAAAGACAAGGGAGAGACTCCATCCCCTGCTAGACACACGAGAAAACATGGTAACACGAGATGAGAAAAAGGCTGAGGTGCTTAATGCCTTCTTTGCCTCAGTCTTTAATAACAAGACTAGTTGTACTGAGGGAATCCAGCCTCCTCAGCCAGAAGACAGACACTGGGAAAACGACCCCCCCCCACAATTCAGGAGGAGACAGTCAGTGACCTGCTGCATCACACAGACACTCACAAGTCTATGGGACCGAATGGAATACACCCAAGGGTGCTGAAGGAGCTGGCTGGGGTGCTCGCCAAGACGCTTTCCATCATTTACCAGCAGTCCTGGCTGACCAGGGAGGTCCTGACAGATTGGAAATCAGCCGATGTGACGCCCATATATATAAGAAGGGTTGGAAGGATGGTCCGAAAAATTACAAGCCTGTCAGCTTGACTTTGGTGCCCGGGAAGCTGATGGAGCAGCTCATCCTGAGTACCATCACACAACACAGGCGGGACAACCAGATGCTCAGGCCCAGTCAGCATGGGTTTATGAAAGGCAGGTCCTGCTGGACAAACCTGATCTCCTTCTACGAGAGGGCGACCTGCTTATTGGATGAGGGAAAGGCTGTGGATGTTGTTTACCTTGACTTTAGCAAGGGCTTTGACACCATTTCCCACAGCATTCTCCTGGCAAAACTGGCTGCTTGTGCCTTGGATGGGCACAGGCTTTGCTGGGTAAAAAACTGGCTGAATGGCCGGGCCCAAAGAGTTGTGGTGAACGGAGTTACATCCAGTTGGCGGCCGGTCATGAGTGGTGTCCCCCAGGGCTGGGTTTTGGGGCCACTCCTGTTTCACATCTTTCTTGATGATCTAGACGAGGGGATCGAGTGCACCCTCAGTCAGTTTGCAGATGACACCCAGCTGGGTGGGAGTGTTGATCTGCTCAAGGGTGGGGAGGCTCTGCAGAGAGACCTGGACAGGCTGGAGCCATGGGCTGAGGCCAACTGCAAGAGTTTCAATGAGGGCAAATAAGGAACTGTGATAAAAGCATGTTTATTGAAGGAAAAAATTATTGGAAACTTACTAGGTAAACACTATCATGTACTCAACAGCATGAACAGTGATTCTTTCATGCTTGTGACTTTTCCGGACTTGGCAGAATTTGTTTTCAGATCTATACGTTTGCCACAAAGTCCCATTCCAAGACCCTGTTCCAAAATTGGCAGGTGTCAAAGTATTTTAACACTAGCAAAACAATACACAGTCACTATTTTCTAGAAAAATAAAATGGACTTGTCACACTTTATTTTCAAAGAAAATTGTGGATCAAATTGTCCTCATTTTTCAGGCTAAGTGTCTGTAGAAAATATCTTAGGCTAGGAAGTATCTGAAACCATTAATGCTGGATAATGTTACCAATTCTGTCAGTTTTGAAAAAAGACTTCTTATGAAACATATAATATTGTCATAACTAGCATTCCAGAGACTCTTCTGAAGGCACTGAGCTTCACTAATTCAAGCATAATAGTGCAGATTTATGGCTGACAATTTGCATCTTTCATACTTAATTTAAATTTTTCATCATCACCTGCTCTTAGAAGCTTAGTTTTGTATCTAATTTTCTATTAATTAAAACCCCCAAATTAGTATTCAGTTCAAGAATCAAGGATATCTTCTTTATCTGACATAGATTCTGAAGTATCAAGGATCATTCGGCTTCCTAAATTGAGCACAAACATTCAGCTATCAATATTTGTCAGTGTCCTTATACTTTTTATTGCACAGACAGGTAAACGTAAGGTATGGATTTTAAAATGTTAAACATTGATTTATATCTGCTGCTCATGAGTAATGGGTTCCAGAGATAGATCCATGAGGATGTTGTGTAGCAATGCTAAATTTTTGCCAAGTCTATATACAGAGATATATGGCTTCAAGGATTAATTTACTATGATTCCTTAAATGCTACTGTCTTATTAGTACCAATAATAGTCACAGAATATTTCCAACAAAATGTAACATTATATCATGGACAGAAAAAGTAATTTCTACAAATACATAATAAACAGGTTTTAGTCTTGCAAGGAGAGCCATTAGTGTGGATGTTTATTCCCATAAAGAATGCAATAAACAATCTACTGAAAAGTGTGAAAAATTGTTGTTGCATCTATTTATTATTTCAGCACAGTACAAACATAATTTGATTATTTCAACAGGCTACATCTCCTTCATAGTCTTATTACATAGTGATTAAAGGGTGAAAATAGAAATTAATTTGAAAGGTTTTAGTTTACAATGACATTTTTGTAATTGTAAGGTTAAAACTATTACATAAAAATTAGTTTTTCTCTTCAGAATATTAAGTGACAATGTATACATTTGGAATGAGATAATGGAAACAAGTTCTAAAAGCAATACTCGGAACAAAAAGCAGCTGCAATTCAATATATGTAAAAAGTAATGAAACCAATCTGAATAGTGTAAACTTCAGTGGAAAAATAATCTCTTGAGATGCAATCTTTTTGCAAAACTCTTGAATGATTAATGCAAATGGTATTTCACTTGTGGTTGTTTTTCGAAGTGGGTCAAGAACACATATGTTTATATCATACACAGAAGTGATGTTAAATTTTAAAGCTCTAATAAATTCACAAGAGCCAGACAGATCTAGGATTAAAACTTTGACTATGTCCACAGTACATTCCCCCTGTGCTTTCATAATTGCAATGTTGTTAAGGCTTGAAATCAGTGCTTTTATGTTACAAGTTAAAGATTAATTGGAACCCTTATCTTTGAATTTTCTTACTTTCTTGGGTTAAAGGCAAACCATTAAACCAACATGATTGCATTTCCTTTTCCTATATTAATTTCCGTTTATTACTGGTAGTTAAAATGGAAAAAAAAAAAAAGGCTCAGAGAGAGAACTTTTAAACAAATGTATCCTGTACATCTTAATTGGGAGTGTATCCTTATTTTCTCATTCAGAATAATTCGATTTTAGAATTTGCAAACATGCAGTGCTATTGGAATTTGGATAGGAAAAGCCATTCTCATTACACAAGTAAACAAAACTATTCTTGAGGCATCTCTGTGAAACCTTTTGCAGAATATTGCAAAAAAAACCCCTTCAAATTTGTACAGATGCAAACTAAATCTAAACTAAAAACTGTAGAGTCATGGCTGTGGTCTTGCTAGGTTAATGAAATTATATTGTGAGTGAGACCTTAAAGGTATTCATAGCTGTTCTTTCTTATGTGAACTAGCACAACACTCCGTGTAGCCAGACAAAGATCACTGAAGTCATGCTTGCAAACATCCTTTTCTGTGAACATTGAATGATTCAGTCCAGGGTTTGGTCACATTCATTTTAACAGCACACAGACAACTGTTTTGCCTACACTTGAACTCAGCAGAAACAGTGTTAATATTTCTCACCCTTGATTTGCCTTTGTTGTGGGTGCCAATTATTACTGGTCAATAAAAACTGCAATTTTTGTCAACTAAGAAAAAACTAAGACTGTGATAGAATAAGATCTTTTTGAACCACTTCAATATTATGGTTAGTTTACTTTTAAACATGAAGTATGTGTATCTTCTGTTGATTTAATACTTTAAGTTCTTTTTTCAAGTCAGATAGAAATAAAATTTCTTAAAAGACCACTTTCCTTTAAGGAGGCTACACATTGTTTTGATCCATATATTGTCTTGTTGGTAAGCCAGTGCTCCATGTGCAGAGATCCTCAAAGAAACATTTATTCCCATCATACTGGTTTAACGATTTTTAGCTGTGTTATATTTATCTATATATGTAATTAACTTCTGCTTATATCGAATTGTCACTGTTTAATTAGAGATTAATTAATTAATTAACCTATTACTCATTCTTGAGAAAAACTTTTGAACAAAACAACTTAAAGTGTGTAATATTTTAGCTTAAGAAGGTTAATTGTAATGGCAATTAGCACACACTTATTGATGTCAAATATTTCATTATACCATCACTTATGTGTTCTACAGCATTTCACACATAATGTTAAAGTCTGGAAGCATGTAAAATGTAAGGATTGACTGAGGAAAAAATTGACAAGTATTTGAATACAAGAGCTACTATAATAGCTGTGGAGAGCCGGATCTATGACTTCAGCACTTCATAGCAGTTAAAAATATGGCCCAAAACAAAAGGCTCACCCAGATGGGTGGATGGAATGTGGCATAATTGTCAGTGACTATCATCTGAATCAGGTGGACAGCCAATACAGCTGAGAAACATAGCAGGAAAATGGGTCTAGCAGCAGACCAAAATGGAGACAGGGCTAATTGTATCTTCATCTACATGTGAAGGAAATCATATCACAGAAACACAAAACCATGCAATGGTTTGTGTTGGAAGAGACCATCAAGATCATCTAATTCCAAGTCTCCTGCCATGGGCAGGGACACCTTCCACTAGACCAGGTTGCTCAAAGCCCCGTCCAACCTGGCCTTGAACACTTCTAGAGAGGGGGCATCTACAGCTTCTCTGGGCAACCTGTGCCAGTGCCTCACCGCCCTCATCATAAAAAATTTCTTCCTTAAGTCCAGTCTAAATCTAACCTCTTCCAGTTTTAAACCATTACCTCTTGTTCTATCACTACGCTCCCTGATAAAAGAGTCTCTCCCATCTTTCCTGCAGGGCCTCTTTTAAGTAACAGAAGGCTGCTATAAGTCTCCCTGGAGCTTTCTCGTCTCTAGGCTGAACAACAACAAGTCTCTTACCCTGTCCTCATAAGGGAGGTGCTCCAGCCCCCTGATCATCCTCATGGCCCTCCTCTGGACTCTCTCCAACAGGTCTATGTCCTTCTTATATTGGGGCCCCAGAGCTGAACACAATACCCCAGGTGGGGTCTAACAAGAGCAGAGCAGAGGGGGAGAATCACCTCCCTGGATCTGCTAGCCATAAGCATATGCAGGAGAGCACACATATGCATTTTTATCACCACTGAATACCCATTCTGTGTGCAAATAAATTACATTTTGTTTTCAGAAAGATGCATTCTAATCTTTGGATACTCATACTAGCAGACTTACAAGGGGAAATTTTTACAGATGCCAAGTCCTAAGGCTGGCTGATTTTTTTTGGAAGACTAAGAAGTATATATCAGAAGATGAACTATGGACTTCTCACCCAAAAATAATAAGTGGAGACCCAGTCCTTTGAAAAAGATGCTTTCACAAGAAACTGAATTAAGTGTTTTGTATAGCTTAGCCACAGATCATGATAAAAGATTCAATTTATTTTTTTATGAAATTATTAGAATGACCTGATGAAAACCAGGAAATAGTTGCTATTTTGGCATGTGCAAACCAAGGAACATCCTTCTTTGGTCAAAGAAAACATATCTAGCTTTCTGTACCAGACACCTTCTATCAGATTAAGATCAATTCTGCAGCTGCATGCTGCAGAGGAAGAAAGAGTCCTTTAGACATTGCAGCTTAACACCCTTGAGCTATTTTCTGACTAAAGATGCTGTTCTTTCCTCAACTTTCCAGGAAGTCCCGAAAGACAATTTTTTCTATAGACTGAAGGGGACAAGAAGAAAGGAGAAAATAAAAAGTTTAAGAGAAAAGAGACAAAGACCCTTTAAAAGACCAGATAATATATATAATAAATACTGGGGTTGTGTGTTTTGTTACAGGAATAGGGATCAGAGTCATCAAGGCCACTTTGCCACTTTTGCATGCAGCCATAAAATAGATATTTTAATAATTGTGCAATGAATAAAATGCACCTTAAAAGTAATCATATTTGATTAACTCTGAAATAAAATAATGTTATTAAATAAGAACCCTCACTGTAGAACTTATTCATACATCATTATTTTCTCTGATTCTGAAACAGACATGTTCTCCATAAATCCTGTGAAGCCAATGAGATTTATGAGTATTTAATAGCCTTAAAATGAGGCCACTTAGATTTTAACATTCCTATAAGCCCCTTTTTGTCCACCTGCATGTTCTGAATTGGCCTAAAATCATGTTGACTGATTTTTAAAATATTTTCCTCTGTTTGTCCTTTCAGAATTTACATTTGGAATATTATAATCTTCAAAAGATGTTGTATCAAACCCCAGTGTGCTTTTTGTTTTGCATTTAATATTATATTGACTTTTAGAAGTTTCCTTCAGTGTGAACCTCCAACTGATTCATAACCACCAGATATTAAAAAAACCCTAGTCTCAAAATAATCAGCTTATTTGACACTAGGTGGCAGACAAGGCAACCAGGAAGATCCTTGAGCAAACTATCCCTACCTGTGTGTTCTGGTGTGGTTGTGTGGATACTTCTAGTTTAATATCTCTTGACAGATAGGCAACAAAATCAAGGATTTAATACTGCAAATGTGCTACTTGCAGTATAGGCTTCCTCCACACACTATTGATTGACTATATCTTTCATGCTTGTTTTTTGAAGAATGAACACTTTGAGAAGCCATTGTCTGTGAAGCCATGAAAAAATATACATGGATTAAAAAAAAACGGTATTGAGTTAGCAGTGTAATTACAAATAAATATGTAAATACACATAAAAGAATTTGTATTTCATAATATATGAGAAACAAAGCCCAGCTAAAACTTCTTGATATACATTTATATATATATATGTATCGTATATATCTATAGAGAGATAGGTATCTATATATCGCGATTTAAATAAACAGATTATATTCTTAGCTTTACTGCAGATTAGCTCTGTGATTTACAGAAGGTCAGTAATGTTCTCTGCTTCAGCCTTACAATCTGTGAAATAGAGTATTACTTTCCTCCAGATCTGTACACAAGTAAACTCATTAAAAATTATGAAATATATATGCTCAAAAAATGCATATATGAAGATAGAGAAGTTTTAGCTGGGCTCTCTTCCATGTTTTCACTGAATGAGTATATAACATTTTTTCTCTATGGAAGAGAAAATATCTGCCTATTGCTTCATTATTTATTTTTTGTCAAATTCTGAATCATCTGTTAAACATTGTAGAAGACCTGTTATTCCATGAAAATCTACAGAAATTATGTAATCAATTTCTACTGAACCAAGCAGAATCTTAAGAGATATTATAAATTTGCTTAATAAGTAAAAAATCTAACATAAACATTATTTTAGTGAAAATATTATCAATATTAATCAATTTATAAGGGAAAAATCTAGAAGATACATTAATTTGATCCTTCCAGATTATTTTCTTTTTCACACTGGGAATGAAAAGTAGAAAGTCACAAAATTATGGGACTAAGTCTATAATGTGATTTCCAGTTCTTGGGTGATAAACTTGTAATGAGAAAACAAACAAACAAATTAAACTCTCTAAAAGGCATTATCCTTCAATAGATTTTTTTTTTTTTAAATGAGAAAAAACCTGTAGGCTGAAACATGAATTTTCTTACCTTCTTCGTTGTGAAGATAACTTTTCAGTGTAAACACATATAATAACACATCCTTCTTAGCTGTCAACAAAACCAGCTGAAACAGCAGCAATGATAATTGAATTTATATAAAAGTTATCTATCCAAGTGATCCAGGATCTTTGCAAAAAGGATACATCAATAAATAGAGAACAATTTGAGTGTGGGTTTTTTTTTCAGACAGTTAAAACTCAAGATAGCTGGAAGTTATCTAAAAAATAATGTCAATTTTAACTTCTAATTAACTGTTAAATATCAGGAATATTGTGAATGACAGTTCATAGATAATAAAATCAGTGTGAAGGCTAAGTGAAACATAAACCAAAGAGGAACAGGAAGTTTTCTCATTGTTTAGTGTTATCCATTTCTCGACTGACCTCATTACCAGAGACATCAATCAGGCACAGGTATTTATCCAGTGAAACTGAATGTATTTGTTGCATCCTGACACTCACTCATTTGCAAATATGTTGTATAAGGAAAAGGGTAGAAAGAATATACAGTCTTGACTACTGGGCTCCTGCTGTGCAGATTGCAGGATTCGGTGCCTCTATGTGTGTGTATT
Organism: Athene noctua; assembly: GCF_965140245.1. Taxonomy (NCBI): domain Eukaryota; kingdom Metazoa; phylum Chordata; class Aves; order Strigiformes; family Strigidae; genus Athene; species Athene noctua. Next base: position 22,717,644 of record NC_134040.1, on the reverse strand, counting down.
TGTAAAACTCAATCCAGCCACAGATGCAGTTCACTTTAATAGTACTGAATTAGTTATCTCCACACCCAGGACAACTTTTCTCAATTTCTTCCTTTATGCTGCAGGTGCCAACAATTTAACTGTCTGCCATAGGCTTGCTTTACAGACTGTGCTTTTATGTTGCATTCATTTTGGCTTCCAAGTGGAAGTGGTACTAATGGGTTTCTTAGGCACTTACTATAAAAACAATTTGTCTTGTTGGCAGTTTCAGATATGCAGGAATTCTATGTACTTGTCTTGACTTTGCTGATCATCTTTTTTTGGCACTTCAATATCACAGGAGGGACTTCCTGACTGGAGATAGCACTTACTGTATTACATGAGCTGTGCATCATTTTTGGCTACACATAGCAACACGTGTTTGGTTCTATCAGGCAAAACAAAAAAGAATAAAATATGTCAGCAGAAAAATTCAGGTCAATATAGTTTTTAACTGCAAGAATTCTCACTCATGATTTTTACCACCCTGGTGAGATCTGTAGATTCCATATTTTGACTGGGTTTTATTTTATTTTTTGTCTTGCATAAAGTCTTACATAATTACTTACAATTTTAGCATTAGAAGACCATATTTCTTTTCATTACAGATAAATGCATGTTTATTACCTCTTACAAATAAACTTCAGCTTCTAGTTCGGTCCTAAATGTTTTTAAACTACCATTCCTTTGTTAAAAAGAACAGATTTAAAAAATAAGGCATTTTCTTTCAGATGCCATGTCTTGAGTGAATACAAACCTAAAAGGAAGCAATAACACTGATTTTTTACAATCAAAGTTTTCAATGCAAGTAATTCTAATTTGATAGCACATCTTTTGAAACTTTTTATCTTTTTTTTTTTTTTTTTTTTTTTTCCCTGTGAAAAATAAAGATTTATTATGATTGTTTCAGCAAGGAAATTAAGTACCTGCCTTATACTGAATATATAGATGAGCACCCTTTTTGAGATCCTTTGATTTGATAGCACTTCTCAGTATTAATTTAAGTGATCATGAGGAAAGGTAGAGGAAAAGGTCACAAAGTGGTATGCAAGGCATAGTAAAGCTTTGAACTTATCTGTGCCCTTCCTGAGAAGCTGAATGTCCAGTAAAGCAGAAAACAGAATTTTCAAAGTGAAAGGAGGTGACACAACACATAATCCTTCCCTTAGAAGAGCAAGCAAAAATTAGAGCTGGAGAATGTGTAAAGTCAAGGGGTGGGAGAAGAAATGCAACAACATCCCAAAGGAATATGATGACAGAATGCTGGATGTAAAGTTCAAATGAAGAATAAAGCTATAGATATTAATAAAGAGTAAAATAAATCCATACAGAATCAAAAGAATCATTTGAATCAGAGTTATTAAATGGTTTCTTTCCCCTCCTTTTGTAAGTAAACCAATATAATATATGTTTAGACATAGGAAATAATAATAGTAGCAGTAATAATAATGAAAAATAAATGTATGCTGTCATTATCCAAGTAGGATATTTCATAGCTACAGACATGTGGCAATGCAGAGATGAGGCTGAATATCTATGTCGGGACTAGTACATACATGTCATACGGTCTCTCTCCATATGCTGAGATTTTGCTTCTTGCTAAATCCAGCCACTTGCTAGGAAAGGAATAGAAGATGAAAAAACCACTGATGAGTGTATTGTGGAGAGACCTTGTAAGTTACTTATTACATCCTCCTAAGATGTAATTTCATAACACATTGGTTGGTATATAGTTAAACTTGGTATATATTGAAAATGCTAAGCCACGTATCATGAATTATCACTTCAGGAATGCATTGACTTTTACACAGGTGAAACTTCTTCAGATACTATAATATTTTAAAATTTGAATAAAGCTAGTAAATCAGTACACTGATACTTAAGTTTCTCAGAAACTCTCTGCTATGCCTTAAGATTCCTATTTTCAGTCTGTCCATTCCCTCAGTCCCTTGAAGGAATGTAGAATGCATTGTCCAGTCAATAAAGCTGTGTGAACTCAGCTACCCTTTGAATCTCAAAGAAAAAAAAAAAAAAGGAGGCTCAGAACTTTCAAGGCATATGCAATCTTCATGCCCAGTATATATGTCATATCCCCCAAAAGTTCCAACCTCTGCCAATGTAGTTTCAAGGAACTGAAAGGAACATCGAATTTGAAAACCCTGGGAATCTTCTATTCTATTAGTACATCTTATTACTGAATGATAACCAAACTTCTCAAAGTTAATTCTGCTTTTCAGTATCCTTTTATTTGGCATTATAGTTAAATGTCGTTTTGTGGAAGGTGATTACTTAGACCTGGCAGCAGATTTTTGTGTTCAGTACACAGAACACCTGAATTTGACAGCATAAACAACAAACCAACACCAGCTTCAAATAGCAGGGTCTTCAAAAGTGAAGCTTCAGAGTTGTTGCTTTCTAATTAAACTGTAAATGAGGTGCAAATAAAAATAATACTTGACAGTGGAGCTTGCAAGTACCATTGTCTTTGTAGCCGTACTAGTCCTTCCTTCAGACGATCAGTCAGGGAACTGCAAATTTCAGTCTTCAGTTGATATAGGCAGAAAATTTGAATGTATAGACCAGAAATAAGAGAGAAGTAAAAAAAAAAAAAAAAAAAATCAATAGTTTATTAAAGATTATATTCGAATTAGAATGTCTTAGAAATATTTGGTTTACATACCTATGCCATCGTGGCTACCAGTTCCTCAAAAAATTGGGTTGGGTTTTGGGTTTGGGTTTTGTCTGTTGTTTTTTGTTTTCACATGGGAACTACCTTTACAAAATTATTTTATAACTACAGACTCATCAAAAATTATAACCTTCCTACTACATATATTTAAATAGTTCTATTATGTTAATGTCCCTTCTAAAATTTTCTAAGCACATTAGACATAAAACATCTTCTAAAACATAAATTTTATTCATATTACTCAAATAAACTGTTCTTGTCAGCTCTGCTTCTGTGCATCTGCCATGTACTGATGAATACATGAAATATTAAATGCCTAGATATGTTTTGACTTGATGTTTTATATTTGTAAAGTGGTGATTTAAAGAAATTAGATGCCTTGGACAGGATCACAGGCAAAATCCTGACAGGCCAAGGAACAGAGTGTTCAGAACATACTTTGGCAAATCGACATGTTATTAATATGCGTTTGAATGGCATGTGTGTTTTATTGCATTTGTCAATTATTATTGTTGCTATTTTACTAGCAGAACCCATGTGTTATAGTAAATAATAAAAGATCACATGCACTATTTTTGTTCCAGATGCCTACAACATTTAACCATGTCATCCAAAAGGATCTGTCTACATATCAAACTAAAGAATTCAGCCGTTTCTCAATGAAGTGTTGAGCCCAAGTGTTAGGGTGTTCTTATCCATTAATTAATTCCTTATTTACTTGTAGAAAATGCTTTTTTTGGTTGGTTTTGAATAATTTATTCCTTTTGTTTGTTTTATCTTTGTTAGAAGACATCCAGTTCTGCTTTTAACTTCCTTCTTCTCTGAAATCTCTTGATCTACCTCTCCATATTATTCTTGAGACACAGAAGAATTTGCTATCCAACTCTTCAGTTGTCAATCAATCATTTTTTCAGTTCCATAGCTTTAATCCTTAGAATTTATGTTATTCCATTATTCTATTCTAATCTATTCAATTCACTCTAATGATAAAACCACACTGTGAAAATATGTAAAAAGAAAATTTATCATCACATAGTTTTTAGTAGTTTGGTTGAATACATCATGCTTTTTAAGTCAGTTGCAGTCATTGCCCAGAATGTTTCAGTGAAGGTTATTGGAGCAAAATATTGAAAGAAAATTAAAGGTACGTAATACAAGTCCTGAATATTAGCATGTTCTGAGCTCTGCCTCTGCTCGTCCAACTAAAAAATATTCCATAGTGCAACCTAAAATATCTAAAAGCAATGAAACAGCACAAGTAGTCTCCAGATTGGCTCTGAATTTTCTTTTACTGTATTTAAATTAGCCTGAAGATAGAACTTTTTAAATGTGATTTAATATTTATATGGGCAAACTTATAAACTCACAAAGTAGTACATATTTACATCTCTAAGTAAGTGCTCCCAGTAATTAGTTAACTGCATTACTAGGGATTGCAAAGTGTTAATTAAAAATATTTTTTATACCTCCAGGGATTTACAAACTGAACCTGGACTTCACATAGACATAGTGTATCTATTATAAAATAATTATATGTAATTTATAGGTACTTATTGTTTGTGCAGAAAACCTTTCTGGTATCCAGTAGCTAAAACTAATTAGTTACAAAGACATATCTGTAGAATTTTTTTTCTGTGCCTGCAAAGTTAACACTACTGTAACAATATTGTTTACACTTCTGGTTGCCTTTTAAAGATACTAGAAATAATGTCATATGAAAGTTTAATAGCAGTCTGAATGCCAGAAGTACAGAAAAAATATTGCTTCTACGAAGAAGATACAGAGAGCATCTTGCACCTTTTACATTTATTCTGGGGTTTGCACAACAGGACAAAAAGGTTGCAAACGAAAATACTTTCTAAATTGTCTAGTTATTAATCCCACAGAATTAGTCTGATATTATCTTTAAAAGCACTGATTATCATTCATTATAGACAGCAGTTTAAGCTGCTACAAAATGTCAGATTATTTTAATAGTTCAGTGACCTCAATTTAAAGATCTATACCTCTACAATGTGTGATTATGACAATTCTTTGACAAAAAGCAGGTCATCACAGCAGGTATAAGGAGTATATACGTCAGTATGAAGAAAAAGATGTTATAGTTTAATCAGAAAGTAGGAGGATTTAAATTTTTCTAAGGTAATTTTTTTCTAAGTAAAGCTCTGATGCTGCATGTTCTGCCACAGTGCTAAAAATTATACTTTTTACTGGGGACATGGGAGTCAGGTGGTTTAGTAAGTGTACAGATCCAGATTCTAATCATGTGTAGAGTTGGTTATACTTATCTTCCAAACCCACACTGATAAACTCCAACTAGCTTCTTCCAGGGATCAAAGTAGCTTTCAGGATTACATGTATCACAACTGTTTGAGAAAGAATATTGTAACAATGAGCAAAGTATGAAAAGAGTGACAAAGAACTTTTTGAAAGGTATATTAGAATATTGTTTAACATTCAGATAAATATTTACAAACAAAGATCTGCCTAGGGGAAATCAAACAGAAATTAAAGTAAGGAAACACTGCAAAAAGAATATCATTCATCCAAAGTATATAATGCCTTGAATAAATAAAAAAGACCTCTAAAGCTCCCTTGAAAATAGAATGCAAACATGAAATGAAGCTACAAATATCACCTGTAACCTTGTTTTTTTAACAAAAATACAAAGATTTTATTTTTCCAAGTTATACTGCCGAAAGAAGTTGGTAAGAAAAGAAATCACAGAGGTCATGAATATTTTTATTTTGTCTCCTTTTGCCATAAAATATGCTAGCTGTCACATTTTACTATATGTAGAAATAAATAGCTGTTGCTGACATGGTTCCAGTCCCTCAATCCCATTCAACAGTGACACTTCATTCTTGTTTGTACCCATTCTGTAAAGCTTCTCTGTTTGACCAAGTAGGTATGTAATGTTAGCTGAACAGTACAGAATGCACGTTTCCATAAAATTCTGAAATGTATTAATGGAATAATATACTTCCAGTAATGAAAATAATACTGAGCAGTATAGCATCAGAGCTGTGACTATAAAGCAAATTCTGGTAACCATGGAGTTTAAATTGAATATTAGCAGTTCCCGGTAAGACAGAAATACCACAATGCTCATTTTGGCTGTTTTGAAAACAGAAGGAAACCCACTTAAGCTTTTAGAATTTTGAAATGCTCCTAAATATCTACTTTTTAAGCATAGCCTTGTGAGCTGCATTATGTCTTATACTTTACGTAATTGTAGGTAATACCTCCTCAGCAAAGGACAGGATGGTCCATAACTGCGCTTTGTTTCTAGGAGAAAAATACAGCAATGGAAAATTATGATGGCTCTGATTCTGCACACTGATTAAGATCCAAAGATATCTTTCTAAAAGCATATTGAGGGTAGATCTAAAATGGAAGCAGGCTGCCTCATTAATGGATGTAATTTTTAGGTAGCTTGAACTTGAGGATAACTCTACACCTTGCATGGAAAATGTGTGGGTTTGCCATCTTGCGATTAAAATTTTCAGAGACCTGGGTTCTTGTCCTTGTTCCCTCCTCTGTTTCTGACTTTGTCATTAAGCAGTCCATACACAATATTCTGTGCTAAGCTTCCTCCACTTTAGGTACTGGGTTTACTGGTGAGATGTTGGCAGCAGGGAGGCACTGCAGGGTTGGCCTCTGTGTGGACACAGCCTGTTCCAGCTGGTTCCAGCTGGTCCCAGCAGACCCACCACAGGACCCAGCTGAGCCACCACAGGACCCAGCTGAGCCGGTCAGCCAAAGTGGTGGAAACTCTGTGAAGGCATGTTTAAGAAAGGGCAGAGAATGCTGAACAGGGAGAAGAGGAATGAACTGAAAGACTGAGAAAGAGCAGTGCAAACACCAGGATCAGGAAAAGAGGAGAAGGTGGTGCTCCATGGCTGAGCTGATACTCCTCTGCAGCCCATGAAGGATCTGCCTTGGCACAGATGGATATTCCCAAAGGACTGCAGGGAATGGACCCACACTGGAACAGAGGAGAAGTGGAAACATAAATGAAAATTATTCTATTTATTTAAAAAATATCTACTTGTTCACAGGTGGAAAGTACGAACATTTGGGACAATTTTACCTGATTTAGACTGCAGGGGAAAATAAATTTTCCAGGCTGAATGAAGACAAGTTCATCAGTATTTATTCCCTCAGGATAATAAATCTTTTATTCAGCTAATGAAGTCAGTAGAGATTTTCCTAACTTTAAAACAGCTGACTACCACCTAACACCTGCATGTGTTAAATAAAGAAGACAAGCAAAAGGAAAAATGTAGATTTTTTTTTCTTTCACCTGAGATATTCTGAATCCTTCAGTTTTGTCCTCAATAACAGGAGGTGAGGGGAGACAACTACATGGTAAATGACAGGGGACTAAGAATATTCATTCTGTTACCATTGTACACTGTCACATACTGCAAGGCATGAAATCCACCTCAGAAACTCTCAATAAATTTCATACTTTAGAAAGACTCCAAAACCTGGTTTTCTTGGGTATTCACATTAGTAGTGATTGTGGCAGGTGCACCCACCCGATGAGAGCAGAGCTTCTTGGCTGCTGAGGTGCAGCAGCTCGGGGCTGCCTTTGTCCTCGGGGCCTCGCGGTAGTTGGGGCCTTTGGCCAATGGAGCCGCTATTGACCACAGGTCGGGTTGGGCCTGGGGATCAATGGGGTCCCCTGGGGGAGCCATTGGGAGCTCGTCCCCTGGAGCAGCAGCTGCGGTCGAGGACTCTCCCCTGGGGTCAGGACGCTGCCCAAGGAGACTCCTCGAGGGGCCTTGGGTCAGGACGCTGCCCTGAGCAGGGCCTCGAGGGTGAGAGCCCTCACTTGTCAGGTGAGTGATAGAGCGTCTTGGGTTGTCGTTAAACCCTAGTTGTTTAACCCCTTGTTCTGTTCTGCTCTCACTGAGATTCAAACCTGTAATTTGCAGAGGGCTATAGTTTGTTTATTTGAGAGCCTCTGTAACAGGAATCGAAGTATTTTCACCTAGAAGGCGCACACACATCAGTAGTAGGCTCTGCTCTCCTTCTGCTCTTCCAAACTTTTCAAACTCAGAAGTTTCTGTTAATCTTATACAGCCAAACCTACTCTTGATTCCTTTTCCATTGTTTGGCTAGAAAAAGGTGTGAAAAAATACTAGTGGACAAGAGAATCGTCTTGTTTCTGACATCAATATTTGATGCTTTAGAGAAAGGTAAACTTCTATCATCTTTCACAGTGTGAAATGATGGCTAAAGATAAAAGAAATACTTGTGCACTGTCCAGCAGAAGCTTTGAAGAAATCTGTTAAGTAAAAATTACACTAAAACTATTATAATCAACAAATTAGACACATTAAATACTATTTCACAAACTTTAATTTCTAGGATTGACTTTCTTTTGTTGCTTCATAAGCCATACTACTCCACAGACTCCACATGTAAGTGGGATGTTGTAGATTTCCTCTTGGAAAAATCTAGGATCCTTGTCTCCATTATCCTCATCTCTGTTATTCTTGTCTCACATTTAAAAAGCTTTTTTAGGACATTATTCAGCAGTTTGGAAATGTTCTTTCCTATTTTGTGTGGATTTTGGCTGTCGGTTTATAGTGATGTAAATTTGATACTGGATTATAATCTTCCTTTAAAATAACTCCTGGCTTTCTGCTTTTGCCCCAAAACAATTATAAAAGTTTATTTTATCCTTCTTAAAGATCTTTTTCTTTTTGCTAGAATTTCTTAATGTTCTTATTCTTCAAGTTTTCTCAGCAATCTTCCTCTGGACTTTCCCAGTTTGAATTTTTGTAGTTATATGTCACAGAATTTCTGCTGAGGTCTCACTAGTGACTTGTGTGATAGTATTACTTGTTTTCCATCTCTACTAGAAATAATTCTTCATCACATTTCTTTATCATGTTCTTTTTCTAACTTCTGAGTCATGTAAATATCTCATAGCAATGCAGTGATTAAACAATGCTTCCAGATCTTTCTCCATCATTTTCAAATTATGGAATATAATCTTGTAGCAGAATATCTCAAACTGTTCACAAAGTTTATGATCTCATACCCTGCACTATCATATTTCTGATGCCTAAAATCATCCAGATTCAGAAATTTTCTCAGAAGGCCTCAGTTCAACACTACAAGCATAATCAATGCACACTGATCTTTTCAAGCACCTCAGAAAATGCCAGTTCATTGCTGTAATCCTTAAAATTCAATATGATGACACTTGCTTCTGAATCCTTTATATTTTTTTCTATCATTCATGTTCAAACCATTCTAAGTTACAGTCTTCAGATGTTTACATGTTACTCTCAGGTTTAAACTACTATTTCTTACCTGGACATAAAAAACCCCTATAGTTTATTAAAAAGAGCAGACAATTATCTTTGTAATAAAAAGAAATCTCCAAATCTTATTAGACCAAATACATCTACAATCTGCCACTGTCTTTCCCTTCTAAATTAGTGACTCCTAGTTCAAAATAAATCCTATTCTTTGCTTAGATAATTTCTTGATTTTAAAACATTTTCTTTCTTGATTTTAAAAGATTATCATAGTTCACACCTACAGATTCAGAAGTATTCTGAACAAATTACTGTGAAATATATTTGAAAGGTAATTGGTAGAATTCTGCAAAGCTACTAACACTGAAAAAACTTAGGATGCAAGAGTTGTTGATAATACAACATTTTTGAGCTGGCAAGTAGCAATCCAAGTATTATGATAGTTGCAGCTTTCCTAAACATAAAGTATTTTATGTCTAGCACTTAGCCCTTAAAGTAGGGCCTAATTTTTGAAGCCAGATATTTAATTCTGGGACCCTGAGGCCTAGACCTTCAAAGGTAGTTGTCTAGGACTAGATTTCAGTGGAGGATAATATTCTTGAGGAACTGGCATTAACTGCAGCAAAAGTGACTCTAATAATGTCTGGAAAATAGATCCAGAGTTAAAAGTGTCAAAGAAAAGTTATACTTCAAAAATGTGATTAAATGAGTAAAAATGAAGTATTAGTTTTGACATTTGTGAACATCTTGAAATACCTTTAATAGCTAATTACATTAATAGCCTAGATGCTGATACATTTTTTTTCTGGAAGGACAATCTTTTAAAAAGGAAGATACTTGAACATATAGTAAAAAATTTTTATCTAGTTCCTTTATACTAAATATAAATCTAAAGGTATTCTAATTTTTATAAATATTCAATTGTAACCAGCTGCTTTTTTTTATTTTACCTGACTCTGCACCCTTATTAACATCCACACTCTCAATACTGTTTTCAACAACAGGAACACTGGCTATATTTTCCAAAGGACTTCTGGTCTTGCTCATTGCAGAAAATTCTTTAATATATGGCCCATGTTTTATTCAACTCACACTAGTAAAAACCTTCTCTGAATGGATTTGTTAACAAGCTTGTTAATTTTAATATCATCTTTTATGGCAGCTGTAACTTTATGGTGTTTCGCTGCCTCACACCATATTATTGAATTTATTTTCAAAATAGGTTGGAGAGGTGAAGAGATAGAATTATCCTCATTTTATGGCTGGGACACCGAGATGCATTATTTGATAAATGTGACTGGTTTAAATATCTATAAGCTTATTCTTAGAGCACTTAGCCCTTCAGTTTGGAGTACTGTTCCTAGCATCTTCACATGCAGCTGCAGGCATCCTGTGGTTCAGCAGTTTAGCCATTCAATGTATTAAATGTACATCCAGAAAAGGAGAAACTCTCAATCTGCTGCATGAAAAAGGTTTGGTGCAAATGGTGTGATTTAACTGTTCTACCTTGTATTGCAAATTTTTTGTATGGCTGAACTGTGACAAACCCAAGTAGAGGAGAACCTTGAGGGAAGAAAATCTCTATGTTCTTTTTTAAATGAGCACACCAAAAGAACTTAAAGGCTCTCAGTCTTTAAAGCTGGGTTATTTAGAATATAAAAATACATAAACAAGGCAATCCTTTTTATAAAAATAATATGAAGAAACCTCCCCAGACATAGTCTGTTTCACACATCAGAATTGCCTGAGAAGGTATGAAACAATTCTCCCTTACTCCCACTCTATATCTTTTTTTCTATCTTTGCTTTTTAATTAGATAACTCCACATGTTCTGGGTGAAAGCTCCATTGATTTCCTTCAGGACTTTAAAAAATCTTTTCCTTCCCAGGCTTGGCTTTGTTTCTACCTAACAACAGGCCCTTTCCTTCTCACAAGGTCTCAGTCTCCTTTATGCAGTAAGTTCTGCCTGCCTCACCTGGTATTTTTCAAGCTGAATAGGTTCTCATCCTAAGTGTACAGTCTTTCCCTCCCCACCCTATGTATTCCTTTTAACTAGGAAGTCAACAGCCTGGACAAGTAACCTTTATCCCTGATATTCAACCATCCCCTATAAATAGAACATGCAGTGAGGTACACATGCAATTAACACATGGTTCTGTTCATCATGCAACTGTAGAAATCACAGTCTTGCTAGTCTTAAGAGTGACTGTTTCACCACCATAATGTGAATAAAAATCTCTTTGGTTTACACTGATAGTATGGCTGTCAGGAGTCTTGTTGTCATGGAAGCAACTGTTCCAACACAAATTCCCATAAGACTACATTCTCCAGTAATAAGAGTAATACACTGCATTTAAATGCATTTGTATATGACTCAGTTTCTCATAGTGAGAACACCAGTGCTTTAATTCTCACATTATCCGTGTAAAATGTCATAACTAGATGCGTATTCTAGAGATAGACATACTATGGAGTAAGATGTGAAGTATGGAGAAGTGTGAAATCCCAACATAGGGTGACTGTGAAATCTGTTATACATATACGTACATTACATTTCGGTATGGTGTCATTTTACAAAGTTAGGAAGGGACACAACTTCTCAGGTGTAGTTGCATTAACTCCTACACTACTTTTCTGGTAGATTGATTACTGTTAGTTTTTGTGTAGAGACTGGTGCAGGCTGCAGTCATCTTATTTCCTTTATTTGTGTATCTGTGCAAATGCAAATTATGTCTGCAGGAACTTGGAAAAAAAAGTCTGTTTGCCTTGGAGGACTTACCTGACACTCATCCAAGCAGTCATTGCACCAAAACTGTAGGAAAAGAGGGAAAGTTCACCTGATATTTAAATAAAGAATATAAAAACATGTGAAGGGTAAGTGAAACTGAATTTAAACAGAATAATACTTAAGACTTTCATTTAATTATTATTTCTTTTAAAAAACCCTTATTGAACTTTTAAAACCCCCCTTTTTACCTTTAAATATAAATTAATTATCATGTAACTCTATGCAATCATAAAATTCAGTTTTCTGTTCCGCTCTAATATTTAACATTCCTTACACCATGCTGCTGACAGTAGAATTTACCTTTGCTAGCTAGCAAAGGAGAAATAAAAACAATAAAACCAATATACACTGAATCCCTTGGCTCCAAAAATTTTTATTTGGTTTACAGAAGTGGTACACATTGCTAGAACAGATTTGTTTTCACGTAAGGTATGGTTGCAACTTTTAATATTACTTTTCTTCGGAAGAAAAAAGAAAAAAAACCCCCACACCTTCCTCATCATATGCTCTTTAAATGTCTTCTAATTTACTGGTATTTAAATTTCTGTTACTGAGAGTTACTGTGGCTATGAAACATATCTTGTTCTTTCTACAGCAAAATTTCATGCTACAAATTTTAGATTATACAATTTTAAATTTAAGTACCTTCAAGAAGCGGCTTCTGAACGCTTGTTCACTTTTCCTCATTGGGCTGCTAAGAGCTTATTCCAGACCAAATGTCTGCTGTATTTCATAGGTTCCTAAATTTACTAAGGTCAATTAAAAAAAAAAAAAAAAAAATTCTAAGGCATGGAAGAGGATGTTCTATCTGTAGTACTCAGGGATATATCTATTCAATTTTTAGAGGAAGACAAAAGAAGTCCACACTTAGATATTTACTGGAATGCAGTCACCGGTTTCACAACTGCTTGAACCTCTTTAAAAATCTTGGGAGCTTCTTAGAACTCCAAGCTAAAGTTCTAATGTTCTAAATGTGTCATGATGTGAATTCCTCAAAGATCCATACAGTTAAATCCCAAATGTCTTAAGAGTTATGCATATGATGCTTGTTGAAGGTGTCCAGAAAGGCTGCCCCTCCAACAAGTAGGCTGGGTGTGGGCAAGAAGTTTTGAAGAGACACAGTGAGGACTGCTGACCCCGGCTGACTAAAGGGATATCCCACGTCATGTGGTGTCATGCTCAGCAATAAAAACTGGGGAGAAGGTGCCAGAGCTGCCAGTGACTGGGGACTGGCTGGGTGTGGATTGGGTGGTGGTGAACAGTTGTGGGATTTTTTTGCATCACATGTTTTTTTGTCATTTTGTATTTCTTGGTATTTTTTATTTTGTTTTTAGTTATTAATGTGTCTTTATCTCAACCCACAAATTTTCTGACTTTGACCCTTGCAATTCTCTTCCCCATCCCACCACAGAGGAGTGAGTGAGCGGCTCTGTGGTGCTTAGATGCTGGCTGAGGTTAAACCATGACAGCATATAAGATCATATCACATTATATATATTTACATATATTTACTTTCAACGAATCACATAGAGACAGTCACTTTCCTTCCATTAATTCAGTGCTTATATTTAATACTCAATTGTTCTTTATGGATTATGATTTGCTCTCAGTACTTCTAAGGCCACTGACTCCTTACTTGTCTCATTCTAAATGCTTTCACCTACTCATTGTGCATAGGCTGCACCTTCACTGACACATCATTTGCCTTCAGTTATGTGTACAAAAGATTATGCATGATGGTGGTTATGAGCAAATAAATTGAGGAATAAGGGGAGTAGATGCAAGGATACAGGCATACAATTAAATAAATGTATAAGGTGTGAAGAAACAGCATCAGAATTAAGTGTATGTTCAGAAATCAGAGGGTTATGGTAGTGGGGCAGTGAGCAAGCAGATGGGTGGCTCACCTCAGACTGTTTTCAGTATCTTCAGTCTTTGTGGCAGTGTCCCTCCTTATCCTCTCTCACACTTCCTGCTTGCTTCTTGATATCTTTCTGCATCAAGTAACCACAAACAGAAGAGCAAGGAGAGTCCCATATGAAAGATACCTCAAGAAAAGAACAGTTATCTGAACTCAACAGGCATTGAGGAGAGCAAAAATAACCTTTCCTAATCCCTAATCCTCTCTTCTTGTCCGTTCAACCATTGTACTGATGATGCAGAACAAGGCAGCATCAGCTAACCATTTCAGGCATGCTGCAGCACTTCTAGACTCTCTCACATTTTGTAAGACCTTGTTCCCGGACCAGTCTTATGTATCTCCAGTGTACATTCCTGAATTTCCCAAACTACTGCGTTGGCAGAAGGTGAATTCTCCATGCAGAGAAATGCCGTACAAAGCAGCCCAGTACTGTTTAGTTTTTATACACAAACGTATCTCACATAGCCTGATGGTTACAGAGATTTTTTCTTTTTTCCTTCCCATGCATAATTGCAAACTCTGACATGGTGTGATCAGCAGTTGGTTCAGTCTCCAAGCTCACTTAGCCTTTGGCATCTTTGTTCAAGCCACAAGAGCAAAATCCAACTGCAGTGCTGTTCTTGTATGGTATGTGCTTATGCTAAGACTAGAACAACACATAGCTTTCACAGAATTCATTGAACTATACTTGCTTTGATCATGAACAAAAAGTTATAGTACTGTGGAGCCCTCTGCTAACTCACTGCAATTTCATTCCACTTTTCTATGTTTTCCTTGTGGTCCAAGGTCTTGTTTGAAAAAAACATTCTGTTGATCAGTGGGTTTGGCTTTTTCTTTCTAACCAGATTTACTTACTTTGCCTATATATATATCTCCCTTGTTAGGAGATTAGTAAAACACATCAGAAAAAAAGACTAAACACAGCAAGTAAGAAGCTATTATTGTAACAAGTGATCAAATAAAATTCATTATTGTAACAAGCTTCAGTTCTGGTTCCAGTTACTCAAAATTTCTTCCAGTGTCTGCAGAAATGAAACCAAGATAGGAACTTAGTTTGCTGCAGCCTGCAGGCCTGCACATATGAACTTCTGCTGAGTCCAAAGTTCTTTATGTCTTTCAAAGTTTCTCTTATAGGAATGAATTACGGTAGACATGCAAACTGAGTACTGGTTGGTTCCTGTTATAGAAGGATTAAAAATGAGGATGGCTCCAAAAGCTAGTGCCACCAGAAAAGTAAAACTGAAAAAGGAGCAAAGAAGCTGCTGTACAAATTGAAAAATCTGTTGGATAATATTACTTTTGATACTAGTGGATAGGCATCACACTTCATAAATTGCTCATTAACACTGACCTCTTGTAGCAGGGAAACTGTAATGTACACAGTATCTTATTCACTCTTAACAAAGCTAGAAAAAACCTTAAATAAGATGCTTTTGCAGCTAAAAAACTATTTGCCACAATATCAGCTGAAAAAAAACCCCAAAAACTAAACATTCAATTGACTGGTACTGCAGTTATATGCTGGAACAACTTTTGGAACAGAGGAATTCTGTGCATGAATTCAGAAACAAGTAAAAAATAGGCAGGGCAGATGTTACACTGACCTCTGCCCATTAGAATCTGATAGGTAGTTTGGTTTATCCCTTTTTGACCAGATAATATTGCCTCTAGGGAAATAATTACCAACAGTATATATTTAAGCCAGGTGTTGTCACACATTGGATATCTATACTTCTTTGGGGAAAAATAAGTTCGGTTGAAAACCCAAACTGACTTTGATACTGCTGCTGGTGTATAACAATCAATAGAAGTTTTTGTATAAATGTACATACATAAATATGCATTTTCGCATAAATATAGCTACGGTTCAGCTGTGAGAAATTACTTAGTAGAAGTTGGAATTTTATTTTTCAAATAATGTATCTTTCTTCTTTTCATAATACTTTCATTGACAGATCTTCCTCCACATACTGGTTCTAACACTAAAAAAAAAAAAAGGATTGTTGTTCTAATGAAAAAATATTCTCTAGATTCTTACCCCAGAACCTCCTTGGACTTGTGAATTAGTATCTAAATTGAATTCTTACTGGTGGTTTCTCTACAATTTTTGACCATGAAAGAAGATAATGATGAGATGTTTTATGAACTTTATTTGTTTGGCTGATGTCAAAGTAGTCTGTGTTGCATTTAGAACACCATAGCAAATCACTAGTGAAGACACGTTTCCATAGTCTCGTGCAACCATTGAAAAATATCTGTTCTACTGTCTCCTCACCATCTTACTTATATTAATTTGTGGTGTAGGAGAGGAGTGGAAGAGTTTTATTTTTCCTTAACCATTACAGATCTTGGAAATCAAGATCGTTAATTCTCATGGTAATCTAAGGAAATCAAAGGTAGAGACAAAACCACATAAAAATGGAATATTTAATGTTCTGTGATGGGATGTGAGAACCTTTAACCTTCTACAGGGAGGGAAGTTTAACAAGAAAGCTAGGGCTGTTCAGCTAGAAGGATATCATTGATAAATGAAAACTAAAAAAACCCCAAAATATATTAATTTGTTCCTGGAGGAAAAACAGATCTTTTGATCAAACTGTTATACAACTGATAGTTCATTTCATTCACAGTTACATAATTCCTATTATATAGATAGATCTCACATATCTATGCCATAAGCATATGCAGGATTATTCATTTAGATAACTACACATACAGTATTTTATGTACACTTATATACCATGATCAAAGAAAGTGTCAGTCCATCTTTTCTTTCAGTAAGTTTAAGAATTTCCATTTCATAGTTCACCTAGTAAATTTTATTCATAAACTTCACATCATCACTGCTGTGAACAACACAGGACTTCTGTATGATATTTTTAGCTTATTAAAATTATATTTTTTTGTGGGTTTGAGGAAGATGACATTAAAAAAACAGGTAGAAGAGGTAACTTACTAAATTTGGTCAGAAAGTTTCATTTTCATTTTCTGTCTCCTGAGTCTAAAACAATAAAAATTAAATCCACAGAAATAGGACTTGAAAGTTTAACTATCCTTCCCACATAAAAGCAGCAATGCAGATTTCCTAATGAAACAAAATAAAGGTACATGTTTATATATGCATACATGTATCTATTATGCTATACAATATGAAAACCACATGAATTTATTCATATGAATAGTTTATTTCTATTTCCCAATTCTATCTTTATCACACAGGATACAAAAACCAAACCTTAGACTTACTGAAAAATTTGTTGCGCTTTTTTTGATACACGTATTTGTTAGGGAATTAAACTTGATATTTTATGTCAGAAAATAATATATATTGGCTCACAGTATTTGAAATTATATTTTCTAGTTAATTCTTTAGATATTTTTGTAACTGAGCAGGAGTTTCCATTTAATAATCAACAATGATACAGTAACCTAACTTTGTAAGTGGGTAGAATTAATGTAAGACTTCAAGTTGTTTGTGTACGTGAAATTATTTCTTCATGTGTTCAGTAACTTCCATTTATCATAATTAAGTTTCACTTGCCGTTACAGAAGTAAATTTCAGTTCCTCTGGAAATCTTATACAATTTCTGCAATCTTGACTTATCTGAATAATGCTGTGCTCCTAGCAAATATCACCACCTTCCTCTTCATTTTCTTTTCTATATCAGTACTGAGTATATCTAACAACCACATTCCTCATACAAACCTTTGGGGAATCCAGTTATTAACTTTTTTTGTCATGCTGAAAATTGATAATTTATTCTTACACTTTATTTTCTATATCTAAATCTGTTTGTAATGCATCATAGTATTTTACCTTTCATGACATGACCAGGAAGTTTTAGTAAAAGCTTCTGCGAAGGACTTTGTTAAAGACTTCTTAAAGGTCAAAATAAATTATAAGAACCTGTTCTCTTTATCCACTATTTTAGTAGATTAAGGGGGCTTGATTTTCCTTTGCAGAAGCCATGCTGGTTTATCCTGCTCATAATGAGTTTATTGAAGTGGTATGTGATTCAGTCATTAATAATGGTTTCAACCCATTTATTGGGAATGTCAAGCTATAGCAGGAACTGGCAGCTCCCTGGGGGCCAGAAACTGCAGACAATACCCACAGGGGCTGGCAGCGCAGGGGCTTCACCAGCAAGGAGTCATCCTATCACCCCCAGCAAGGGAACAGAGCAGGCTAAGGAGGTAGGCAGCAGAAGGCATACCAGAAACCAGATCATCAGAAATGTCCATACTGACGAGGCAGGTCTGAGGTTAAGCCAGGAAGTGAGTCCATGGGTCAGGGTTAGGATCTGAGTCAGTGGGGTACTTGATCAGGCAGAGGCGTGGCGGCAATGCAGATATGAAGTAGTTAAGAGGGGCAAAGGGTCTCAGTTTAAAAGCAGCTCCTACAAGATGGAGGTGTAGGGACTCACTGGAGCTTTTTCCAACTTTTTCTTTAGAACAGTTCTTATCAGCTGGCCTTAAGTGCAGCCAGCTAAACTCCTAAAAGTGTATGAGTAAGTGAAGGACTCTGAAAGAGAAATGAAGTAAGGCTTACCAGCCTGTGTTAGTGCAACCCAACCTAAAACATTTTCATTAAACTATATATTGGTATGAATACTTAGATTATTTTATTGAATGCTTATATGTATTTAAACCAAAAAAAAAAAAAAAAAAAAAGAGTAAAAGCTTGCTCTTAAGGAGAAATGTAAGAGGATTCCTGGGTGTATGGGAACTAATTTAGCTGTTCATTTAAAAGGAAGCAGGCAGTATGAGGAATGCATCAGCGTAAAATGTAGAAATTTCATTTGATAGTACAGGCTTCAGAACCATTATTATCTTTACAATTCCTTTTTTGATTCTTTGCAACTTTTTATCTCCATCTCTGTCCCACATTTCCAGGGTAAGAAAATAGAACTAATAGTGGATTTCATTATTCTGCATTGATAGGGAAGCACCCTTGAAGATAACTTGTAGCTTCTTTCAAAGACTAACAATACTCCCTGGCAACTGATTTATTTGCTGGAAAGGTTGACTGGGTGTTACCCGGCAGTTGGTGATCATTTTGTGCAAGGGTGCTGACACAATAATTCTATGTTTTAGGTGAAAAGAAAAAGCAATGAATGATATTGTATTATCTGAAAGACTGTACTGAGTTCAAGAAAGCTTCTGGGAAAGGAGAGAAAAAAATTCTGAATATTTTCCTATTTGTAGAAATATGTTTGCCATTTTAGCCACACAATATCTGTGTAAAGTTTGAGCATCTGTATGTGTCTTATAATATGTACCTCTGGGAGGAAGAATTGTAAAAAAAAAAACCCAAAACAACAACAAAGAAGAGTACTTACAAAATTGGAAGTGTGGGAAGACCTTGCATTTAAAGAACATGAATGATTTTGCTAGAGGTTAGTTCTGAAGGCAAAGAACACTTAGATCTGGAAGTACTGTTCCTTCAAAAATGTAATTTTTTTTGTTTTGTTTTGTTCTCTTTTTTTCTTTTTTTTTTTTTTTTTTTTTTTTCCCCAGAGGGGGAAACTCAACTGGAGCTATAACATGGTTATAAAATATTCAGTTGCCCTTATGAATAAAACCCACACAGCTGGAATAAATGCTAAATCTATCTTTGTATCACAAGACAATTTTTATTATCAGAATTTAGGATGACTTCCAGTTTGTGGAATGGGTTATTCCTTCTCTCCCTTTATTGGAGATTTACTTTTCCATGCTAGTCACAGACAGAAAACGTAACCTATATAAGCTTCCAGTATGATGCAGCCTAGCTGTTCCTATATTATTCTCTCTTCTTAAGGGTTTCTCTTTGATGATACACATCATATTTTACTCTTTCATTGTCTTTACTTGTGATGGAATTCCAAGGAAACAAAAATCATCTGGGATTCAAAGCAAACTTAAGCTAATGGAGCATTTCTGTTGTTTTCCTGATATTTATATAGTTTCTCCAGTGATATTCAACAATATTCATTCTTCTCCACTAAGCATGGTTTCACAGTTTTCCCAGGATCTTTTGACATTGAGAAAAGGCTTATATTTGTGCCTTGAAATTTAGTAACTAGCCAACCATCTAAAAACTTATTTGGTAGTTCAGCTCCAAGTGAAAGAAGACTTCCTTTTAAATTAAGCAGAATGTAAGGATTTTGTGTTTCTCAGCACTTTCAGGGTGCAGGAAAACTTTTCATAACTTTGATGTGTGTCACAGGATTTTCCTTGCTAATGAAGCAAGGTCACTCAAAGAAATTCTAGTAAATTAGACAGAGGCAAGGGACATTTCCAGGCTCCTAAACTCTGCTGTTCATACTTAAAAATTGTCAGAATGATCGCTGAAATGCTTTTGCTCTGTGACATGTAACATTTGCCCAAACAGTTCCTGGGCACAGTTCTGAAGATAACATAGGTCAGAGAAAAATCCCTGAACGGCAGCTGCCTGTTTTGGAGAGTAACAAAGTTGAAAGTATTAATGTGAGCTGTTTACCTTGTCAGCCTAAGTGTTAAAAAATGGTCTCAGCTGTTTATTTTTGTAGCGTAGACATAACATCACCTCTGTGTCTTTTGAATATCAGCAAACACCCCATATTTCTGTCTGTCAAAAATGTTTCATGTAAGTAAATTTTAGGATTGTCTACTCAAAGGCAGAGAATGCTTAAGATTTAGCCAATTAACACTTAACCACATAAGACAGCTGAATTAATATGAATGCAAAATATTTGTTTCCCCTCAAGGTTCATGTAACAAACTGGTATACATTTCACTGGACATGGAGAAGAAGACTGTATCAGCTGCACAGTCCTTCAGCCTTTGCAAAAGTTTCCAGATCTAAATATCTTTGTAATTAATTTATCACTCTGGATGTTACTTGGGTTAATAATTATTTTCTCTCCTTTTTCTCTTTATTTGTTGTTCTTTAACCCAAGTAAGAAGAGACTCATCCCCAGCTCCCTGCAACCTCCTTTCAGGTAGCTGTAGAGGGCGATGAGGTCTCCCCTCAGCCTCCTCTTCTCCAGACTAAACACCCCCAGTTCCCTCAGCTGCTCCTCGTACGACCTGTGCTCCAGACCCTGCACCAGCTTCGTTGCCCTTCTCTGGACACGCTCGAGTCATTCAATGTCCTTTTTGTAGTGAGGGGCCCAAAACTGAACACAGGAATCGAAGAGCGGCCTCACCAGTGCCGAGTACAGGGGTCAGATCCCTTCCCTGTCCCTGCTGGCCACGTTATTGCTGACACAAGCCAGGATGCCATTGGCCTTCTTGGCCCCCTGGGCACACTGCTGGCTTCTGTTCAGCCTCTGTCAATCAACACCCCCAGGTCCCTCTCTGACTGGCAGCTCTCCAGCCACTCCTCCCCAAGCCTGTAGCGCTGCTGGGGGTTGCTGTGGCCCAAGGGCAGCCCCCGGCATTTGCCCTCATTGAAACTCCTCCAGCTGGCCTCAGCCCATGGCTCCAGCCTGTCCAGGTCTCTCTGCAGAGCCTCCCTACTCTTGAGCAGATCAACACTCCCACCCAACTTGGTGTATTTACAAAGAATGAAATTTTGTTTTCTCTCTTTAATCTCTGATGGGAAAATCTGTTCATGATCAACTAAAATGTGGTGTCAGGAATAGAAAACAGATTGACATTAATTATCTGGCTAAGTAGAACTTGATGTTGAATTTAATAAACCTGAATACTCTTCTGGAGCTGGACATTACACATTTGGATCACAGATAAATATTATATAAATATCACTACCTTTCCCTTTTATACAGGTTAGAGCACTTTAAATGTAAGAGATGCGATTTAAGTTCTTTCCTTTACCTGTGAAGACTAATCAGTCACTAGCAGAATTCTCTTAGTGTTATATGCCTAACCACCTGCTTTCAGTGGAGCTCACCCATTTGCTACTGTTTTGCATGAAATAATTAAACACTGATTGGCCCGCTGCAGAAGATGAAAAGTTTGTGTGATTCTCTAGACTTCTTTTTAGACTATTTGCTGTCTGACTTTGAGTCAGTTTGAAAATTAAAAAATAACATAAAAAGTCAAAGACTTGGAAGATTCTGTTCTGAAGGGACATGGCCCTTTCTGACTTTTGTCCTGTTACTCTTAATGACAAATACATAAAGAACAGGTACTCATATCCAGACTCTTCACTGATAACTGTTAGATAACTGTCACCTGAAAGCAAAGTTCAGAGTCAGAATTCTGTTTGCATATCTGTCTATAGACCTTCTATTCTTTTCAGTATACTGACATAGTTTTGAGAAAATTATGACCTTGTTTCTTACCAGAAGTACAGTAATAGATGAAGCACTGGTGAGAAATAAATGGGTTTGAGTTTTCTTAGTTCAGGGAAAATCTGAAGTTGTCTTGATGCCATTCCAACAATTGGTTTATCAAATAAATAAGGATAACAGTGTCACCAAAACACTGGTTAAGTTCCTCAAGTAAAAGGAAACCAACTTTACTTAACAGATTACTATGTAAGCATGGAAGTTTGAAAAACATAGTTTGTAGTTTGATATTTTGATTCTGCCTGAATCACACTATGTGTAACTAGATGTCTATTTTTTTTAATGTATCTAGGTACAATTTTTCAAAAATGTAATACTGATTATAGCATATATACCTACATTTCTTTGCTAAGTTTTACTTCACGTGCTCTTAAATAATCCAATCGGGACAATTCATAAATTTAAAAAACCCAATGAATATTTCAGTAAGGAATATGTAGTTATGTGATGCATATGATTTTAGTGTGCAATACATCGTGTCCTTCTATTTCTTACAATGAATTATGCTCCTTTTCATAAATCACTTTTCATAAATTATATTTATTAAATGATATGCTCAATACATGTTACAATCTTACTGGCATCGTTTTGCATTTAAAATTCAGATAAATTATATCAGTTACTGCAAAAATCTTCAAATAATGATTGAGCAGATAATACTAATATTTTGTATATGAACTGACCGTGAATTACACAGATTCTTCACTCAGGAGAAAGAGAGCTAGTTAATTTTTAAGAATAATTATTCTCTCTTCGATCTGGGAGAGTTAGTCTCTTCACCAAACCTTCAAATGTTGTTATACTGTCATACAAAATAGAATTTAGCAATTAGTACACTGTGTGAAGTAGGAGGTCCATATCATTATGTATTTCTGTATAAGAAGAAACGGCCTCTCTGAATCAATCAAATGAGCTAACAAATTACTATGGTTAATTACAGGCATCTAGAGATGTGAGTCTGCTAGCAATCAGACACTTGTAAAGCTAAAGGAATAATTACATCTTTTGGTTTTCCTTGGAAAAGATTAAAAAATATTTTACCAAATTGTAGCAGTTTGAATTATTCTACTGCTCATTAATGATCATTTGGGGGTAAGGGAAATTAAATGTTTCACTAGTCTTTCTATAAGATTATAAAGTATTTTCTAACAAGGTATTACATCATGAACATAACAAAGATATTAAAAATTTAAAAAATAGAAGGAAATGTGAGTACTTGTCATTAGCTTCAGTTTAAATCCTAAGCTTCCTATAAAGAGGGTTTGTGATAAAAAAGGGTGACCTACAACTGAACTAGATTAAGAGACGCTCATGTAATGCTATGTCTGGCTAAGTTGTAGGTGTATTAAATACCAGATTTAATAATAGTACTAGAAAGTTATCTGTTTATACAAGCATTCTAGATTGATCAAGATGTTTTCCTCAAGCAGTAATTGACTGGTGCCAGTAAGTGATTGTAGTTGTTTTGAATGAGTTTGTAATTCAGTTAGACTTATCTGACTCAGTCATGGGGCTTGCCTGCCCTGTTCACAACTTCCTCACCTGTTTGTTGAGGAATCTCTCACTCCCCCATCATTTGTAGTTGAAAGCTTTTCTTTAACAGGTTGGCCAACCTGTGGGCAAAAATACTATTTCTCTGCTTAGTCAGGTGGAGTCCATCTCTTCCAAACAGCTGCTGAACTTCAAAGAGGGTCCCATGGTCATTGGAACAGAAACTGTGCTGCGAACACCAGCTGTGCAACCAACTGTTGACATGTAGGATCCAAGGTCGTCCTCAGGCCCTTCCCCTTACCAGCAGGATGAAGAAGAACAACACCTGAGGACACCTGCTGTTGACCACTGTTCCCCAACCCATGTAGTCATGCTTGGCACATCCCAGGTCATCCCTGGCATTAGTGCCTAAGTGGAACAGCAGTAAGTTAGAGAGCCATACCCTCTCCACAACATCCTGGATGTGATTCTCTGACAAGCAGCAAACCTCCCTATGTGACAAGTCAGGTTAGCAGATTGCATATCTGTCCTCTGCAGTTTCCTACCACTGTCACTCAACTTTTTGTGGTCCTAAATGGCTCTCAGGCTGCTCTGGCAGTGATGCTTCATTTGATGGCACTCCCAGTTCAACATCTATGAGGGCAGTGACTCTATTTTGTAACTGACTTCTCAAGTAAGTTATAAGTGGGGCAGGATACTTCCTCCTGGTGTGAGAAGTCACCAGGTTGCATGTCGGAGGAGGGAGACGCGGACACCAATTGGTCATCAGCAAGTCTCGTTTATTGTCAGCTATCATCGTGGTTAAATACAGTGGTTAATAAGCTCATCCATATTACAAAATTATAGCTCATCATTGGTCAGTTAGCTATTTAGTCTTATCGGTGGTTGCTATGCACTTCTTCATTCCTGTGGTTAAACATCAGCTTCGGTTCCTTATCTACATCCTGCTCTGCACATTCTTGCAAGGCTTCTTTGTTCTCAGGGGTGCCCTGTCCCTGAGGTTATCTCTTCTAATCTTATCAATTTAGTTCGGCTATGGCCCTTCTTCTCTAGCCAGTCTTGCACAAAACTCTCTACATTTCCCCCGTTTTTATTTTGCATAAGCCAGGCTTGGTTTGCAACCTTCATAAATAACCCTTTTATACAAGAAAAGGCACAGCTAAAAATTAACAGTCCTATTACAACCATTATCACAAGTAACAACAAACTCTGGATTATCCCTTTTAACCACCCTTCTATGCCAAGCCAACTTGTTAGTCCTTCTAAACCAAAAACCCCTATGTCCTTTTTAATTTTTTGAGAGTGTTCCATTAGTTGTTTGATCTCTCTGTGTATGGAGCGAGAGTTATCCTCTAAATCCATACAACACATTCCTTCAAAATCTTCACACCCATGGCCATGAGCTAAGGTAAATCCTCCTACTCCCGTGACTGTATCCGATGTATCTCTGGCAGGCCAATCTTTGGGCCATCTTTCTGGAGAAATAATGCTGGTGTCTGCTCCCGTATCTAGCAGGCCCCAAAGTTTAATGGTATGTCCGGCATAAGTTATCTTTATCTTCTTTTTGGGTCTGCTATGTAAGTCCATTGTGAGCATTGTTAAGCCAGAGGATCCAAAACCTCGGTCACCGCGAGGGGTCTGTTCTAGCGGTTGTATTCCTCGGCTAATTTGTGGGAGCGGTATAAATTGCGCAATACACTGCCCTGCTTCAATCGTTAAGGGTGGAAAAAGAGTATAGGCCATAATTTGTAGTTCTCCTTTATAATCCGCATCAATCACGCCAGGTAACACAAACAGTCCCAAAATAGAAACTGAAGATCGTCCTAATAACAGTCCTCCATAAGCTTGTTCTTCAATTTTCATAGGGCCATATATTCCAGTAGGAATTTTCGTGGGTCGCGTTGTCATCAAGGTAACTTTTACTGCTGCTGCCAAGTCGAGTCCCAAACTCCCTGTTGTGGCGGGTTGAAGGCAGGAGGTGGTGCTGATGTCACGGCAGCGACTTGTGTCTGGGCGCGGCTGCCATTCACGCTCCGTTGGGAGTTTCCCGGCGGTCGCTGGACGTTGCTGGGGCCACAGTGGGAGCACGGAGAGGAGCAAGAGCTGCAAGCACTTGGGCTTGTGTCGATTCTGCCTGTTTTTGTAGTACTAGCCCTAGCTCTTTAAGGGCATTAGCCAAAAAGACTTGCGAACCCGTTGGTTGCAAAGCCATCCTCTCTAGAGCTTCCTCTATGGTCCAATTAGCACCCAGTGTTGCTAATACTTTCTTAGTGGTCTCATTGCTGTTTTGCAAAGCACACTGTTTAAGGAGTGCCCCACGCATATAATCCGGCACTCCTGCTTTCTCTATTGCTGCAGCAGCTTTATCTATAAAGTTCCCAAATGATTCCTCTCGTCCTTGTTGATCCACCCCCTGAGTGTACACCACGGGAAATGCCCAATCTTTTGCTGCCTCTACCTCCGCCTCCACTCCATTTTCTAGCCCATGCTTTGCCAGGGCACTCCACGCTTCTCTCCTTTGCTTTACCATCTCCTCCCACAGGTCGCTAAGCGCCCCAGGGACAGGTTCTGGCTCTGATGGAGTCGCAGGAGCCTTTCTCTCCGAGATATTTCCGTCGGCATTAGCGGGCTTTGTTAAGGTAGATCTTTTCGAGATCTCCTCAAGAGTAAGTGTGGAGGGCGGCAAGCTACTCATGTCTGGGCGGCTCTCAGACCCCCCAGGGAGAGGTATCACTACTTGCGAAATGCCAGGTGCTCGAGGCTCATTATCTGACCCATACTGCACATTTTTCTTATATGCCTCAACCGCTTCCTTAGCTGCTCTTTTTTCTGATTCCTGTTTCAACAACGTATTATGCACTACTCTCCATACCTTTCCTAACTTTTTCGCTGCTTTATCATCCTCCAAAACTGCTTCCCATAATATATCTCCTAATTTGCGCCATTCTGTAAGTTCATGCACTGTATGTGGGTTCAAAAAACAGCTTTTCGCATATCCCCAAGCTAATAACCCTGGAAGCTCCTTTTTTAAATCTATTTCCTTCACCCCCCTCTTTTCTAAGTGGGATATAAATAAATCATATGCTGCTTGCCTGTCCATTATGTCGTCAGCGCTGTTGCAACTCTCCGGCTCCGGCAGCACGTATGGCCCAGGACTACCTTTGTAGCTCCTGAGGGTGCCTTCCCTCTGTCGTTTGACACCGACCCGGTTGCATCGGGCCCCAACCCTACTCCACCGACCGTGGTGCGTGCATCCCTGTTTTCTTTCGCAGCGACAGGATCACGTCGGGGTCACCATTTGTCGGAGGAGGGAGACGCGGACACCAATTGGTCATCAGCAAGTCTCGTTTATTGTCAGCTATCATCGTGGTTAAATACAGTGGTTAATAAGCTCATCCATATTACAAAATTATAGCTCATCATTGGTCAGTTAGCTATTTAGTCTTATCGGTGGTTGCTATGCACTTCTTCATTCCTGTGGTTAAACATCAGCTTCGGTTCCTTATCTACATCCTGCTCTGCACATTCTTGCAAGGCTTCTTTGTTCTCAGGGGTGCCCTGTCCCTGAGGTTATCTCTTCTAATCTTATCAATTTAGTTCGGCTATGGCCCTTCTTCTCTAGCCAGTCTTGCACAAAACTCTCTACAGTTGCAGACTTCATCACAATGGGAATTTCCAATATCCGGTTTCATAGGTACAAGATCTTTCTACCTCTCTTCTACAGTTGAAGATTCAGGCTCCCAGAAGTTGCAGGTCTGAGAGAAGATCCAGTAGACCTTTCTCATCCTCTCTGATGCTGCTCAGCTTGATGATCTCTTCCCACAGCTCTTTCTCTTGGTGGCACAGCTTCTGAAAAACTGCACACCTCTGACAGGCTAGTGCCCCAGACTCATTGAGAGGCCCCAGGCACTCCCTGCAGCCTGAGACTTGTAGAGATGTGTCCTCTTTCTGAAGCTCCATCTTGAGTCCAAGAATCTGATAATGAAGAGTCATAATAAATAACATAGTATACTCTGAATTTGGTAAATAAATATTATTGTCTTTCTATAAAAATTTGCTTTGCACTTCTACAATTTAGTCTAATTCAGAACTTTGCTCTTGTGTAAAACTGTATAAGTTCTATTAAAATCAATGTGCTAGCACTAGATACTTGTCAAGAACCCAAAATCAACACTTACTGATTGGCAATGCATTTGTATTTGCTAGTGCAGCCATTAACTGTAAAGAAAGAGCCTTCAGTGATATTATCATAATTGTGTTAATCTGTGTATTTAAGCTAGAGAAAGCAGTAATATCCAGATCATGTGGCCCATGACAAGTAAAATCCAAACAAGTATAATTGATGGAGAAGGGCAATGATAATACCCAGTAACACACTTATATAAGTACTAGTCTTTGGAAGCTAAATCCTACTGTATTGGCTGTATTTGGCAAGGTACTGGCAGCGGCAGCGCTGCAGGGGTGGCCTCTGTCAGAAGACACTGGGGCTACCCTGTGCTGGACACACATGGTTCTAGAATACCTGCCACAGGACAGAGCTGAGGCCATCAGCCAAGCTGGTGTTGCCTCTAGGAAAACATGTTTAAGAATATGAAGAAAATGCCAGGGAACACCATGGTCAGATAAAGGAGAAGAATGAGGATGAGGAAGTGATGCTTCGGGCAGCGGAGCAGGTGTTTGCCCTGCAGCACATGGAGGATCCCACAATAGAGTAGAGGAAAAGTGTGAGAAGGAAGAAGCAACAGAGAGAAAACACTGTGCACTGTCTGTAAGCCTCCTCTCACTTTTGTACTATTCACTATCATTGTGGGGCTGAAGGGACTGAGGGAACCTCTGGTGATCATGAGAGCAGAGAGAGGAGCCTGGAATGCAGTGAAGTTGAGGCTGGGGAAGCTGGGAGGAAAGGTGGTTTCCCTATGTGTTCTAATGCTTGTCTTTTTGCTTCACAATACCCAAATGTGTAATTAAATATATATATATATATATATATATATATATATATAAATAAACGAGCACTAAGTTACATTAATTTTCCCAAGTCATGTGTGGTTTGCCAGTGACAATGACTGGCAAAAGATCTCCTTGTTTTATCTTGACCAAGCTTTCTTGCTTCTGTTCTTCCTTTCCTCCTACCCGTTGCCCCCTACCCCCCCCCCCCCCCCCCCCGCCTCCCCATTCCACTGACTGATGAAAATGAGTTAGAAACTGGGTAGGAATTCGTCTGTTAGCTAAGGCTAAATCACCACACAAATAAAGGAGAAAGGAACAAAAAAGTGGTGGCTAAAACTACTAACTAGGAAATCTCTGTGGAGAGGGTTAAGCAAATAAAGGCATTAGCCAATTCAACCAGCCTGTTGAACTGGGGAGGTGTGGAGGGTTAGCTCTTAAAAATGCTTATCATAGCTTTGAAGATGTTGTCTTTTGAGGCAATGTAGGCGTTAAACTTAGATGTCCAGTCAAATGTCCTTATTCATTTGAGCTGCTGAGATGAGAATGCTGTCATGGGGATGGGCATATGCATCTCTTCTGGGAACTGAATAGTTTCCTCTCTGTTAAATAAGGATGAAAAAATAAGTTGTAGTTTCCCAGTTTTTTAATGGCTGAAACAACGATCCATTAATTTGAATAATAATAAACATTCCTAATATTCTGGTAGCATCTCCATAGCCCACATGTCAGGAGCATGCCTGAAACATCTGGCAGAATTTTTTTGACTTTTGAACTCATGCCACTGAGGGCATGTCCATAGCTCTTTTGTTTGTGTTTCAAAAAGGTGGTCACAGTTGTATTTTCTTAAACGAATAATCCTTTATGTTCTGGGCTTTCTTTGGCACCATCTATTTAACATCAATGCCTAGACTTAGTTTCTGATTTCCACTTGTCTTGGATGGAAGACAAGTCAGACTGTTTCTCTGAACAAAAAAAGAGCAATAGCCACCTAAAATAAAACACGTATCTGAAACAGGAGGTACTATCTACAGAAGTTAGATAGCTGCTGAATGGAATTTTTATGGACGAATGATTCTGGACATGAGCTGTCACTAGGTACTGCTGCCCACCTTTAGAAGATTAAGAATAGTTTTCGACTTGATCTCATCACCAAACAGGTATTTTTTAAACCGGGTATTTGTAAGTAAGATACTTTCTTGTTGCAACATGACTGACAGAAAACAAATAATTTGAGAAAGTTTAAAATATCAAAAATTGATGGCTTATATATTCACCTACAAATACACAGATTTGACTATACGTGCTACTGTCATTTAAGTCCTTCAGGGCATTTAACATGAGTGATAGTAAGATAAAAGATAATGTCCTGTTCATTAATTACACAGGTATCCAAAAAGCAGAATATTATGGTTTTTTCATATTTGTTAAATAAAACAAAAACCAGGAAGACTTTCAAATAACTTATTTTTCTCACTCAAAATTCCTTCATTTGAAGACATTGTTATATATTAGAGACTTTTTGATATTTGAACACTCATCCTACAGCAATTCTCTGTTACATGACAAACTTATTATTGCAAATATGTGGTACCTGGAAAGCAAATAGAGCCTGGATAGAGACTTCTTCCTCTCTCTGATAAGAAAAAAGAAAACAAAAATTGATATCAGAATGTATGTAATGTTTGTGAGAATCTGTGGGGAAGAAGACATTTGAGGACGGAGCTTCTTCAGTCTAGTGAACACATACATTATATACTTGTGAAGTTGTAGCTGTGTGCATTTTAATTTTGTAAGTAGAGAACTAGGTTTACAACACTTCTTCTTTGTATGCTCTTGGAGGACTGTTGTGTTGGTTTAGGCCCTGCCGGGACCGGAGAGCACGTTGTCGTTGCCCCTCCCCCACCCTCAGCCGGTCGGGCTGGCAGTGAGGCACAAACCCCGGGGTAAAATAAGAAGAAATTTAATACAACAGTGTGATAAAACAACCTGAACAACAGCAGTGGCAATTATAACAACAATAAACAGCAATAACAGTGAACAAGACAAACGATATACAGAGAAATACCGCAAAATGGTTGTGGAGCAGTTCCCCGCCACCAGAAAGCCAAAGAGAAAGTAAAATCCAAAGTTTCCCGCCCCTGGACCTGACGCCAGCATGGTATGAATAACCCGGCTGGAGATCCCTTCCCCCTCTCTCTCTGCAGGGGAAAATTAACCTATCCTAGTTGAACCAGGACATAATCCACCCCTTTATTCTATACCATCTGTGTCATGTCCAGCTGCCATTTAGCAGTTAACAATAACAAAGTAATAATTTACAAAGGCACAGCATAGTTCACGGCATGTTCTCACCCAGAATCAAGTCCCCCTGTGGTACACATTGGACCTCTCCATTGTCCTGCATCACCCACCAGGTACAGCCAGGTCCTTGGGCAAAAGCAATCCTGTGGATGGGTTTGCCTTTATCTTTGCCTGGTGCAGGACTAAAACAGACCATTTTTCCCAATATATTCCTCATGCGCACCACAGGGACTTTATCCCCATCTACAGCACGTGGAGGTTTCGACTGAGCCGGGCCAGCTTGACTGGCAGACCCTCTTGTGTTGACTAGCCAGGTGGCCTTTGCTAGATGCATGTCCCAGTCTTTGAAGGTCCCACCTCCCAGTGCTTTCAATGTGGTTTTTAACAGTCCATTGTAGCACTCGATCTTCCCAGAGGCTGGTGCGTGGTAGGGGATATGGTAGACCCACTCGATGCCGTGTTCTTCTGCCCAGGCATTTATGAGGTTGTTACGGAAGTGGGTCCCATTGTCTGACTCAATTCTCTCTGGGGTGCCGTGTCGCCACAGGACTTGGGTTTCAAGGCCCAGGATGGTGTTTTGGGCGGTGGCGTGGGGTGCTGGGTAAGCTTCCAGCCATCCAGTGGTTACTTCCACCATTGTGAGCACGTGGCGCTTCCTGTGGCGGGTCTGTGGCAGTGTGATGCAGTCGATCTGCCAGGCCTCTCCATATCTATATTTCAGCCATCGCTCTCCATTTCGCTGGGGCTTCACCTGCTTGGCATGTTTGATTGCAGCACACGTCTCGCATCCGTGGATGATCTCTGCAATGGTGTCAATAGTAAGGTCCACCCTCGATCTCGAGCCCACCTGTATGTTGCATCTCTACCTTGGTGGCCCGAGGTCTCATGGGCCCACCGGGCTATGAACAGTTCACCTTTGCGCTGCCAGTCCAAGTCCACCTGAGCCACTCTAATCTTAGCAGCTTGGTCTGCCTGATGGTTGTGTCGATGTTCACCAGTGGCCCGACTCTTGGGTACATGGGCATCCACATGGCGCACCTTCACAACGAGGTTCTCCACACGGGCTGCAATGTCCTGCCATACTTCAGCAGCCCAGACGGTTTTACTCTTACGTTGCCAGTTGTTCTGCTTCCATTGCTGCAGCCATTTCCACAGAGTATTTGCCACCACCCACGAGTCAGTGTAGAGGTAGAGCCTCGGCCACTTTTCCCACTCAGCAATATCCAAAGCAAGCTGGACGGCTTTCATCTCTGCAGACTGGATGGGTTCACCCTGTCCCTCAGCAGCTTCAGTGACCCGTCGTGTGGGACTCCACACAGCAGCCTTCCACCGTCGATGTTTTCCCACAATGCGACAAGACCCGTCAGTGAACAGGGCATATCACTTCTCCTCATCCGGCAGCTCGTTATATGGTGGGGCCTCCTTAGCACGTGTCACCTCCTGTTCTGGTGACATCCTGGAATCTTTGCTCTCTGGCCAGTTCGTAATCACCTCTAGTATCCCTGGGTGGCTGGGGTTCCCTGTTCAAGCCCGTTGTGTTATCAATGCAATCCATTTACTCCATGTGGCATCGGCTGCATGATGCGTGGAGGAGACCTTTCCTTTGAACATCCACCCCAGCACCGGCAGTCGGGGTGCCAGGAGGAGCTGTGTTTCAGTGCCGACCACTTCTGAGGCAGCCCGAACTCCTTCGTACGCTGCCAGTATCTCCTTCTCAGTTGGTGTGTAATTAGCTTCAGAGCCTTTGTATCCCCGGCTCCAAAAGCCTAGAGGTCGGCCTCGGGTTTCCCCAGGTGCTCTCTGCCAGAGGCTCCATGTAGGGCCATTCTCCCCGGCTGCGGTGTAGAGCATGTTCTTAACCTCCTGCCCTTCCCGGACTGGCCCGAGGGCTACTGCTTGGGCAATCTCCCGTTTAATCTGTTCAAAGGATTGTTGTTGCTCAGGGCCCCATTCAAAATCGTTCTTCTTACGGGTTACATGGTAGAGAGGGCTCACAATCAGGCTGTAGTTCGGGATGTGCATCCTCCAGAACCCCACAGCACCCAGGAAAGACTGAGTCTCCTTTTTAGAGGTTGGTGGGGCCATGGCTGTTATCTTGTTTATCACCTCCATTAGGATGGGGCGACGCCCATCTTGCCATTTTATTCCTAGGAATTGAATTTCCCTTGCAGGCCCCTTAACATGCTTTTGCTTAATGGCAAAGCCGGCCTTCAGGAGGATTTCAATTATCTTCTTCCCTTTCTCAAAGACTTCCTCAGCTGTGTCCCCCCATACAATGATGTCATCAATGTACTGCAGGTGTTCTGGAGCCCCACCTTTCTCCAGTGCAGTATGGACCAGTCCATGGCAAATGGTGGAGCTGTGGTTCCACCCCTGGGGCAATCGATTCCAGGTGTACTGGATGCCTCTCCCAGTGAACGCAAACTGTGGCCTGCACTCTGGTGCCATCGGAATGGAGAAGAACGCGTTAGCAATGTCAATCGTGGCATACCACTTGGCTGCCTTCGACTCCAGTTCATACTGGAGCTCTAGCATGTCCGGCACTGCAGCACTCATTGCTGGCGTAACTTCATTCCGGCCACGGTAGTCCACAGTTAGCCTCCATTCACCATTAGGCTTTCTCACTGGCCATATAGGGCTGTTGAAGGGTGAGTGAGTTTTGCTGATCACCTTCTGGCTTTCTAGTTGGCGGATCAGCTGATGGATGGGGACCAGGGAATCTCAGTTGGTGCGGTACTGCCGCGGGTGCACCATCCTGGTAGCAATCGGCACTCGCTGCTCCTCAACCTAAAGCCGCCCCACCACTGAGGGATCTCTGAGAGGCCGGGTAAGGTGGACAGCTGTTCGACCTCCTCCAGGGCAGCTACACCAAAAGCCCACCGGTACCCTTTTGGGTCTTTGAAGTTCCCTCTCCTGAGATAGTCTATGCCCAGGATGCACGGGGCATCTGGGCCAGTCACAATGGGGTGCTTATGCCAGTCCCTCCCAGTGAGGCTCACTTCAGCTTCCAATAAGGTCAGCTGTTGGGATCCCCCTGTCACTCCGGAGATGCAGATGGATTCAACCCCACTGTAGCTCGATGGCATCAGGGTGCACTGAGCGCCAGTGTCCACCAAAGCCTTATACTCTTGTGGGTCTGACGTGCCAGGCCATCGGATCCACACTGTCCAGTAAATCCGATTATCCCTTTCCTCCACCTGGCTGGAGGCAGGGCCCCTCTAATCCTGCTCAGCATCACTCATTTCCTGCAAGAACGATTTACGGGTCCCCTCAAGAGGGTCAGAAATAACGTTCACCATTCTATTCTGCCTGGGGGATTTCTGACTGGACACTGAAGCTGTGCTCTTCTTGGAGGACTCCCCTTTTGTGATGGTCTTCCCTTTCAGCTGCTCTACTCGTGCAGCTAGGGCGGCAGTGGGCTGTCCATCCCACCTCCTCATGTTTTCTCCATGGTCGCGGAGGAAAAACCACAGGGTGCCTCGTGGTGTGTACCTTCTGCTGCCTTTCTCTTGGGTGGGGAAACGTTTACTTCTAATGGCTGAGACATCAGCCCGTGCAGGTGGAGCGTAGGACATGTCCTCTTCCATTTTTGGGACCCTCTGAGACAGTTCCTCCACAGCTGAGACCCAGGAATGCTGAGATGAAGGGAGATTTCCCTCATATTGCCGGAGCTTGCCAACCATTCTATCCACTGGTAGACTCTGGGTGTCTGTCCACCAGGACACTATTGCCAATGCTTTCGAGTGTGCTTCTGGTGCGCTCTTCAGGAACTTTCGCCACATCAGGTGTGTGCAAGGGGCCTGATCTGGGTCCATGGGCAACTGCTCATCATTCAGATCACCATAGATCATCTCAAACACAGCCAGCTCCCTGAGGTTCTGGATGCCTTTCTCAATGCTGGTCCATTTGCTCAGCTGACATAGGATATCATCCTTGTAGGGGTGCCTCTCCCTTACACTGAGCAGGAGTCGCTTCCAAAGGCTGAGGGTTTGAGTCTGCTTCCCTATTTCCCTATCAATGCCAGCATCCTTGGCCAAAGATCCCAGCTGCTTGGCCTCTCTCCCCTCCATCTCAAAAGCACTGGCTCCATTGTCCCAGCATCGGAGCAGCCAGGTGCAAATCTGCTCGCCTCCCAGGCAGCTGAAATCTCTCTGCATATCTCGCAGCTCAGTCGGGGACAGAGATTGGACAGTCACCTCTGGTCCTTCCTCCTGTTCCCATGATGGGCCTGGCTCTTCCTCATCCCTCACTCTGCGAACTGACTTTCTGGTATATTTTGTTTTCTGTATCGGAGCGACTGACACTGGCACTGGCTGTCTCTCTGGCTCAATCGCTGTGCTGGTGGAGGCGACTGAGACTGGCTCTGCCTGTGCCCCCGGTTCAGATATTGTTTGTGTCGCCTTTTCTTCCCCTTGAGGGCAGTGGGTGGTATTAAAGAGGACACGGTATGCATGGGCAAGTCCCCAACACATTGCAGTGATTTGTGTCTCCTGGGTTTTGCCCATTTGGTAACACACCCTTTCTAAGCACTCCATCAGCTTCTCAGGGCTCTGCATTTTCTCAGGAGTGAAATTCCAGAGCATTGGAGGTGCCCACCGACTCAGGCCTTTGCCCATCTTTACCCACACCCCTTGCCACTCACTATTACCTGACCTCGGGGCAGGTTTCCGGGCACTGCTGTTGTTAGAGAAGTGCCGCATGGCCAAAACCAAAATCAGGCAGACATTCAGAAGGCATTGTGCCACAATCACACTGGCCTGCAGGCTCCAAGGATAACTGAAACTCCCCAAAGCCGAGAGGATCCCTTCAGCTGGCTCATCCACAGAGGGGGTGAGACCCCTAACAAAAGCCCAAATGGCAAACAGGTACCGGCCCCCTCCCCCCCCCCCCCCCAAGGAATACAAGGGCATTATAATCATTCAATAGCCCATATAATAATATAAGACCCTTTATACATTTTCCACCAATAACAAACGCCACCACAGGGATCATACACTGGATATAAGGAGTAATCCAGCCCCACCACGCAAGCAAATGGGCCAGCATTGCAAACATTTTCTTATCAAACAAATACAAATACAAACAGAAAGATTACACCCAACAGATTGCTCTATCACACTCTGGTCACGGTCTGTCCCTTTTATTCTTATTTCAGCCCTTCGAGCCCCACGTTGGTGAACCAATAATGGCTGTGTTGGTTTAAGCCCTGCCGGGACCAGAGAGCACATTGCTGTTGCCCCTTCCCCACCCACAGCGGGTCGGGCTGGCAGTGAGGCACAAACGCGGGCTAAAATAAGAAAAAATTTAATATAACAGTGTGATAAAACAATCTGAACAGCAGCAGTGGCAATGATAACGACAATAAACAGCAATAACAGTGAACAAGACACACAATATACAGAGAAATACCGCAAAATGGTCACAGAGCAGCTCCCCGCCACCAGAAAGCCAATGAGAAATTAAAATCCAAGTTTCCCGCCCCTGTACCTGACGTCAGCATGGTATGAAGAACCCGGCTGGAGATCCCTTCCCCCTCTCTCTCTACTGGGGAAACTTAACCTATCCTAGCTGAACCAGGACAACTGTAACCCTATGTATATTATTTCTGAAATGAATGCACTGTTCTGTATTACAGTGATTTTAGTCATATCTATATTTAAATATTTATACTGAGTTAATTTCAGAAGGAAATCAGCTGACTGGTTTAGAATGTCTTATATTTCAGTGGTATTTATAGGTATTCAGTTATCTCCAGGTCAAGCAAAACATGGTTTGAATACAAGTCTTTCCCATTTTAGATGATTGTTAGAATATAGAATATGAGGACCCTAGTTTAGTAGTCTTATCTCAAAAATAATTTTGTGACTTTGAGCAGGAATTGAAAAATGTGCCACCATACTCCTTGGACAAGGATTTGGTTTTTTCCATTTGTCTTCTCGTTTTGTACATGATAAATAAGGCAGTTTTCTAAACAGCATATATGAATACTGTTCTCCATATGAACTGTGCAGCAAAACTGACTGCCTAACTCAGAGCAAAGCATTCTATCAGGTAGTGTACATGTAGGAGTCAAACACTGCGGGAGCTATGGACACACATGGGACCAGTATGATCAAGCAATGCCAATTTATTGAAGGTAAGCAAGCCCTTTTATAGCTTTCTCCTGTGCACACGAACGGTACATGGTACAATCCTTATGATTGGACAGTTAGCTTTGTCCATTGCGCTTCAAGCCTTCTCACGATTGGATAATAAGCGCCACACTCAATGTCTTTCTCTGCCCAAAGCATCTCCTGGAGTTGGTTGTTTGCTGACTTCTTTGTTCTATGTCCTTGTCATGTCCTTGCTGAGGCGTGCATATGTGCAGGATTTCTCACATGTGCATTATCTCCCAACAAAACATTGCAGTCTTTAGTTCCTATACCCATTCATCAGGTTTGGGGCATTCCTAGAATATCCTTTGTCACCTGAATACATGTTCACATATTGAGGTAGTCAGTGATTCAGATGCTCCTTTGTTTAAATCCTCTGAATGGCTCAGTGCAGGAGGTCTTATATATGTCTGATAACAGAAGACATTAACTGGAAAAGTGTACTTGTGACTATTCTTTTTTTAAAAGATTATTTTATAATGTAGTTGCCTGAAAAAAGACTGCCTTACTACTTAGCAGCCAGATGGGTAGAAAAATGTCTCAGAGTCTGCTAGTGCCAGACCACTGAACTTTTCAGAGTGAGGAAATTCAGACATCCAGATTCACTTTCATCCCCATCTTAATGCTTTAATCAACAGCCTACAGTCTGGGACGATCCTGAAAGGGAATGAGAGAGAGAAATATGAAAAAGGAAGGTGGTTTTCATCCCTCCTGTTTAATCTGTCATTACATAGTTAAGAAAATAAGATTAATTTGGAAAGAATGAGAGGGAGAGATAAATTGAGAGAAGGAGAAAACATATGTAAGGAAGTATGATTCTCCATACCAGTGGCTATAACTATTTGGTAAGAAGATGACCTGAGTTATTCTATCTGCTGCTAGGATTCTTTCTGAATTTTATTTAATGACTTCTATTGAAAAAATATTAGGAAAATATTTTTGCACTAAATTCTGAGCCAGTTGCCTAGGTTTTAAAATCAATTAGAGCTCCGTTTAACTTTTTCTATACAACATGGACGGCTTCACATGCTGACTTCACATTAACTCAAGACACTTCTCTGTGAGCAATTTGGAGACGTGTTTCTAAATCAACATGTTTTGAATCCACCTGTTTTCCTGAATGTTATTTGCTTGTTTGAAGTGGTTCTCTGAGCCACTAGCTTTTTATCACTTTGTCTAGGGATAAGGTTCTGAAAAATTCTCATGCCAAATGGAAGCAGGGTCCTACCTCTAAAAGGATGGATCAAAGAAGACCACTGATTGTATGCTACTAAAGAACCAGCGTCTACATTTTTGTAGACTAGATTCAGGATTTGAACCATATCTAATATTCCGGGTGATAGATA
Organism: Athene noctua; assembly: GCF_965140245.1. NCBI lineage: Eukaryota > Metazoa > Chordata > Aves > Strigiformes > Strigidae > Athene > Athene noctua. The sequence continues at coordinate 22,679,431 of NC_134040.1, read as the reverse complement.
GTCCTGCATTTTGAGTTTGAGATGAAGTTATTAGCTTTAGGCCCTTGACAAAATCCACAGAATGACCCCTTCTGGAAAGCAATTACTGAGACATCTTGTGCAGAACAAGCTTCTTCATTAGAAGAATGACTCTATCAATAGACAAACTCTGGTACTGAGTTTGCCTTTACTCAACATAAAGTGATTGCAGAGCGAGACTACCTAAACTGAAAATGTCTGGCATATCTTGTGCCCATCAGCAAAATAAGTTGCTCTCCTCTGATCAGCTGTGTTGCTCTTTCATTTGGTTAAAGAGAAAACCTTACTGTACAAAGACAAACAAAACGGTGATGAAATTTATCCTCACTGAGGAAATATCTATATGCTAATAAAAAAGTTGAAAAAAAAAAGTGACAATTAGAAAATAAAACAGTTTTATCTTCAGGTTTGTTACCTCTTTTCCATAAGGAAAAGAAAAGTGTTTGAAGAATAGGGGGGTGAAAGGGAGTTACACCGATTTTCAGAGGCTAATTTGCAGCTAGTGAAAGATATGTTCACAAAAGCTGTTAGTGAACAATTTAGTTCAATACATCATTTACTTTGCTTTTGATAAGACCAGTTTAAAATCCATTTGAATAAATTTAAATACATATGATTTTTTTTTTTTTCTTAATTCTTCCTTCTTTTTTTTTGGCATTAGACTTCTTAAAACCCCTTTGTGAAACAGACGAATAGACTGTTGGAATGTAATATAACAACAAGGCGCATAGGTCACTGAATAATTTTTTTATGCATTCTTGCTGTGCTTAAATCTAATATTGTCCAGTCCAAATGTTTAGGTGATGGAAATCAAAGTATATACAGATGTGCCACCCTGGATTAAACTGTAACAGACAGCTGCTCCCATTAGCTACTGCCTATCTGCTGAAATGTGTTAACTAGTTTTTTGAAGGTTTTTCAGTCCATTTCGGTGCAATGTAAAAACCTTCAGTGGGAGTAATTTTTACTTTGCCTTGAAACAGAGTTAAGTACACACAAAAGTTCAGAAACTGTTTGTTTCTGAGATATTTGTGTTGTTTATGCTGACAGTTTGTGCTACAGATCTACCAGAAATGCAATCAAAACATTGTTCATAATAAACTCTTAAAAGTATAAGTAGACTAATTATTATGAAATTAAGAACATTGCCCAGTGTACTCAGATCTGGCCACTCTCTGAAATTTAGCTGTCTTTGCCCTGTTTTCTTTTTCCAAAGATGAATATCTGGGAATGTGAGGACTCTACATATAAATGAAGAAACTATGACTGAACAGCTCACGCACACTAAATCATTCAACCTTGATAAATAGATCCCATTTAGCTCCATTACTGAGACAGTGGATGGAAATAATAAATAAAATAAGATACAATACTGCACACATTATCAATATTGAAAAATCCACTTATTCCTGGAATAGATATGGCAAATATTAAAGATGTAAGATGGAGAAAGATAAGTATGCATTTACTGAAGTATATTAAATTGATTGTGTTTAAATTACATAAAAGAATAAATAAAGGTCTGGTTCTAAGGTTCTCATTTTAAGAAAAGGAAAAAATTTGGGTCAGTGAATGCGGATGATTTATGAAATTTCTCTAGATCAAAATCACAAATATATGTAGAGCTTGAATCCCATGTAAGGGAAGAAAACATCTTAAAAGGCACCCTAAGAGTACAAAAACAGACAATAAGAGTTTTTTCACCTGAAGAATTAGTATGTTTTTTATATGTGTTAATAAATAGAGACTAAAGAAAGACAAATGAGACAATGTCTGATTGAATTGGTGTTGAATTAAAAATAACCTAGTTTCGGCCTTAGCAAAGAAAATTCCATACTTCAGGTTTCAAGCAGTGATTTGAATGTGAATGCTGAGGATCAGATGGTTGTTTTAGACAGAAGTATAGTAAGCAGTTTTAGTAGCTGTTAGCCTTAGAACGCAAGAATGTATGAATGTCTATAGTGGGTGTGACAGAAGTCCATCTATTCTAGTACTGCCCATATATTTACCTAAGGCAGAATAAGAACACAACCAACATATGATGTTTCTTCCTAATGCTTTCTCAATTTCTAATTATTTTCAGCTCTGGACTTCCTAATCCAGACATAGCCTTCGGTGAATCTCTTGCATATGCTCTGCCCTTGATGCTTTCAGACTTAGTAAATTTTTGATATTTGCAATATCCTGTGGCAACAAGTTCAACTTCTTGCGTGAAGAATTATTATTTTCTTTTTTAATCTGACTGTTAATACCTTACTCATACATTCTAAACATTTTTTTTTTTAAAGCCAGAATGAATAAGCTCCATCCATTCTGATATATGTACCATTTCCTGATTTTTTAGTTTTCATGTTGGCCAGAAAATGAATGACTTAATTGGTCTTTACACAGTAACTATATATAATTTTTGTTATTCCTAGTAAAAGGCCACAGGATTTTTAATGAAGTGACAGAACAGTGTGTCAGGGTTCAGGTGGCCTCAGCTCATTTTTGGCTTGTTTTAGCAACTGACTGGTGGCCATTCACACTCCTGTTTTAACTTCAGCTCCTTGAATATCTGATATGGTACTTGTCCTGATCCGATATCGGGGAGGGTTCCTAAACAATCCCGAGAGCGAGATTAAGACACAAACGAGGTCAGATGCTGCATAACCTTATGAACTTTATTTCTATAACAACTAATAAGAGCGATAGGACAGAGAGGAAAAGAAAGGAAAAGGTCGGAATCCCTAAGCAAGAGCACGGTAGAGGCGCAACTAATTACCACCACCACGACCAGGGATCCGGCGATGTTCTGTCGGTCTGATGATGCTCCACGTTCCTGGCTCCGAGTTGGTTCTCCTCTCTTTAGGAGTATGCAGTCTGTCTTTTTTATAGTCCCTGTCCCCACAGTTTGTCCGCCCATTTCCATGGGGCTCGTGGTTGTAGGTGCCACCCCGTGGTCCTCCGTGCGCGCATGCCCGGGTGTCCATGGTGGTCGTGCTGGCGAGGGGCCGATCTGTCTCGCCGTGGTTTCCCCTCCACCTGGCTCACGTGTAGATGCAGCTTGAGGGATGACTGCTGAGACTGCTGATGTTCTCGTCTAGGGTGGATGTGGTTTTCGTTGGGGACTGTGTGTTTCCTTCAAGATATGCTCCTTTATGCTGAGTCAGGAAGTGGTCGTCGTAGAGACAGCGATGTTGAGACATGCTAAAAGTCCAAAAAGTTCCTTACAGTACTGTCATGGTTTGAGTGCAGAGGACAACTGAGATCCATGCAGCCATTCATTCACAGCTTCCCCCCCAGCACTGGGAAGGAGAAAAATTAATCAAAGAGCTCAGAAATGGAGATAAGGATAAGGAGGGGGTTTCTCACCCATTATGTTCACAGGCAAAAGATAGGCTCATTATGGGAAAAAAAAATCACTTTAATTCAAACACTAATGATAACGACAATTAAAAGACAGAATGGGACTGTGAGAAGCATTACCACATCCTAAAAACCCCTTCCCTCCCCCCCCCCCCCCCCCCCCCCTTCTTCCTGTACTCAGTTTTGTTCCCGATATCTCTACCTCCTCTGGTAGTGGCTAAGGAGAAGGGGATGGGGAGTGCAGTCAGTCCACCAATTCTTCCTGTAAAGCGGGGAAGCACTCTTCTACATTCTTCCTTCTGCTCCACGTGGTGTCCCTCTCATAGGAGACAGTCCTCCACAAACTGGCTCTGTCCTAAGTCCTCCCCATGGGATGCATTTTTCTCAAGATGCTCTGGCATAGGTCCCCTCCATGTGTTGCAATTCTCCCAGTGCCAAACTGCAACAGTGGGGCCTTCTTCTTCCCATAGGGTCCCAGTCATCTTCCACAAGCCACAGGTGAATCTCTGCTCCTCTGGTGACCTCTATGGGTGGCAGAGGGGTGGCCCTGCCATCTCACCACAGGGTGGAGCTCTCTGCTCTGGCACACCTCCTCTGCTTCCTCCTCCTTCATTCCACTGACCTCGGTGTTCACATAAGTGTCCTTCTCGTAACACCTCCTCACAAGTCCTAACCCCCTCTCAGATTCCCCTTCTTAAATACATTATTATTATCACAGAATCATTCAAGTTGGAAAAGACCCTTGGGATCATCGAGTCCAACCATCAGCCCTACTCTACAAAGTTCTCCCCTACACCGTATCCCCCAACATCTCATCTAAACGACCCTTAAACACATCCAGGGATCGTGACTCCATGTTTTGCTGATTAGGGATACCAATTAAACTCAGACACCAGAGTGAAAAGAGCAGGCGTATTTACTAGAAATAACTAAATAACAGAATAATACAGAAAACTTACAGTAAGAAAAGACAGAATAGTGCACTTAAATAGGAAAATACAGGGCAACGCATCAAATCATTACTACCTGAGAGAGAGAATAGTGATTAAGACAGATCCATCACCACTTGCATACGTTCCCATCACGCAGACCCGCAGTGGCTGGGCAGCCCCGGTTACAGCGAGGGTTTGCAGAGCCTGTGGGAAATCCTATGCGGTGCATCCACCCATAAGTGAGGCTTCCAAAGTTGCTCTGAGCGGGTCCAGCCTTATATACCCTAAAATCAGCAAGCCAGAATAGTTGGCACCTTTGCTTTAAGTGGAAATATCTGGTTTCAATCTCACATTAGATTCCCCCAGAGCCTGCCCAGGGCTCAAGGGAGAAGCTCAGGGAGTTTCCCTGCTTATCTAATTGGATTTGCACAAGGTTTCACATCAGGCCACAGTGACAGACAATGATCTCCACGACCCTGTTATTTTATCCACACAGGAAGAAAGATAAATATACATTCAAGATAGCACATCTTCCATACATATTTCACTAATGATTACATACTGAGTTAGCAGTTTCAGTTCAGGGCCTGTTGCTCAGGCTCCAATACTTCCACCTTTTACATCAGAATAGGTTGTTTGTTATAACTTAGTAAAATACTTACTAGCACAATGGTTATCAGTTATAAAATATGCAGGATTCATCTATAGGTCAACTCTGGCTTGGGCTGGTTGTTCAAGCCTTAGCACTTCACCACCTCCCTGGGCAGCCTATTCCACTGTCTGAACACTCTGTGAAAATTTTTTTCCTAATGGCCAGTATGAACCTCCCCTGTTGCAGTTTAAAGCCATTCCCTCTTGTTCTGTCACTAATCACCTGTGAGAAGAGACCAGCACCAACCTCTCTACAACGTCCTCTCAGGTAGTGAGAGTGATGAGGTCTCCCCTCAGCCTTCTCTTCCTCAAACTAAACAGTCCCAGCTCCTTCAATCTCTCCTCATAAGATTTATTCTCCAGGTCCTTCACCAGCTTTGTTGCCCTCCTCTGCACTCGCTCCAGCACCTCGATATCTCTCTCATACTGAGGTGCCCAAAACTGGACACAATACTCCAGGTGTGGCCTCACCAGTGCAGAGCACAGGGACACTATCACCTCCCTGCTTCTGCTGGTCACACCATTTCTAATACAAGCCAGGATGCCGTTGGCTTTCTTGGCCTCCCGGGCACACTGCTGGCTCATGTTCAGCTGCTTGTCAATTAGAACCCCCAGATCCTTCTCTCCCAGACAGCTCCAGCCACTCCTCCCCAAGCCTTTAGCCATGCAGGGGGTTGTTGTGGCCCAAGTGCAGGACCTGGCACTTGGCCTTGTTGAAGCTCATCCCGCTCTCTCTGTAGAGCCTCCCTATCCTCATGCAGATCGACACTCCCGCTTAACTTGGTGTCATCTGTAACTTACTGATGACACACTCTATGTCCTTATAAAGATCATCAATAAAGATGTTGAACAGGAATGGTCCCAACACCGAGCCCTGAGGAACACCACTTGTGACCGGCTGCCAGCTGGATTCAGCTCCACTGACAATCACTCTCTGGGACCGTCCATCCAGCCAGTGCTTGACCCAGCAGACCGTTCGCTCATCCAGGCCATGGGCAGCCAGTTTTTCTATGAGAATTCTATGGGGAAATGTGTCAAATGTTTTTTGAAAAATCCAGGTAGACAATATCCACAGCATTTCCCTCATCCAATAGTTGAGTCATCTTGCCATAGAAGGAGATCAGGTTTGTGAGGCAGGACCTGCCTTTCATAAACCCATGCTGACTAGGCCTGATCCCCTGGTTGTCCATTAAATGACTTGTAATAGCACTCAAGATGATCTGCTCCATGACCTTCCCTGACACTGGTGTCAGACTGACAGGTCTATAGTTTCCTGGATCCTCTTTTCTGCCTCTCTTGTAGATGGGTGTTAAATTTGCTACCCTCAGAGCTACCCCAGAGGTGCGGCCACCATCGTTAATTGGCTTGGCCTAGGCCAGAGGCTGGTCTGACTTGGAGCTGGGGGAGCTTTTGGGAAGCTTCTCACAGGGAACCTCTGTAGCTCCTCTTCCCTGTTACCAAAAATCCTGCCAGGCAAACTCAGCACAAATAGAAGTCTCATAAGCTACATAGTAATTTCATAAATAACATCTATTCTGTTTGTTTCTGGGCACAGCAAAGGCCAGTGGTTCTCTTGAGTATGAAGCCATAAGACATAGGGGTTTACCACAGGGGCTGTCAGGGCATAAGCCTCACCAGACAGCACCTGTCCCACCAACCCCAGGGAGGGGGCAGGGAAGCCCTGATACATTGGTCATATAAAGCAGGACTTGGTAGCAGGGGCTGAAGGGTGCCCTATGTGGGAGTAGGCTATGAACTGTCCTGTGCTGTCCTGGTCATGGTGAGTTTCAGATGACTCTCAATGGAGGAAATCAGTCCATCAAACACCAAAACTTCAACCAGACAGAGGACCACACAGCCTTTCTCTTCAGGCATGTTTGAGGAAGGGTAGCTGCTTGAGGGTGGGAGATGCAAGAAGGAGATACATGACAGGACACATGGGAGGATACTCAAAAGGAGACAGATGAGGAGCTATGTGAAGAGGAGTGATTGGATAAAAGGAATGACGGAGATGCATGGAAAGAGACATTGTTGGGGCACATATAGAAATGCAACCTTGGAAGAAGGTGCTCTGTGCTGGAGGAGGGAGACCCCTGAGGGACTGCATCCTTTGGATGATCTGTGCTGTGGCAGGGACACCTCTGAAAGGACTGTGGCCCAAGGTCAACATGTCAGAGCAGGGAAGCAGTAAGAAGCAAGGAGTACCAGAAAGAAACCTCTGTGCACTGTTCTCAACCTCCTGTGCCACTTGTTTTCTCATCTAAGGAGTTTGGAATGACCAAGTGTAATGTATGGTGAAAATGAGTATTTGAGACAAGGAAGGGGGAGGAGAAGTGTTGAACTGAAGTTGAACCAGGAGAAGAGGAAAGAAAGGCATTTCCTTAGCATTTATTTAATTATCTTTTTGTTTCTTAGTACCTGAATGAATAATTAAAAGGTTCTGATAATTGGCAATGAATTTCATTAAATGAAATTTCCCTAGTTGAAATTGTTTAGCTTGTGACAGCTGGCAGTGGTGGCTAGTCAGCACAGAGTCCAGGTCACCAGGCAAATCCCTGGTGTGGCAGCAAGCCCAAAGACAAACTAGAAACGTGACTCAGGATCAGCTCCAAAGACAGTGACCAGGACCAGAAACAGATTGATTGCCAGGGAGGTTGATGGTGGCTGGGGGGGGGGCTGAGGTCATGCTGGGACATCAGCCTCCACATTGGAGTCAGGATCAGGCCCGGTGAGGGGAATCATTGTCAGACAGAGCCGTGGGATGGCTGGGCAGGGCTGGGGGGTGGAGGAAATGCTGTGGCCAGGCCAGGCCATCAGTGTGCAGGTCGGGCCTGGCTCAGGGGCTCTGTCAGTTTTGTCAGTCCTTTGTCAATTGAGGGGAACCTCACTGGGAACCAGTGAGAAGGAGAGGACTGACTGGAAAACAGAAAATAATCCTTAAATGGATTTGGGATCAATATTGGAGAAGAAGGGACTTCCTGTTCAGGATGTTGACCGTTCCCAGTGATTCCAACTCTTCTCAGCTTGAGCAAGACTGGTGACATTGACCCTAGGACCTAGAGTAACTTTACAGGGGTGAGTGTAATAGCAGAGGAAAGATATTTTTAAGTTTCCTTGTACAGCAATTAAAGGTACTATTATTAATGAGGCTTTCTGTATTCATTTAGACTGTGATTGATGGTATTGTTATTGCTTGTTTTATTCTGATTAGACTGCTCATTTTTTATGAAAAATAATTCTTGGCTATATGTGTATATATTTAAAATATTTATGATGCATTTCCTTTTGCTCATACTAGGATTTTGATCTTAGGGATGTTTTCTATACTTTTGACCATACTTGTTTCCATTCTCTAAACATTTTCCTTTTTTATTTTATTATTACTGAAGAGAATGAAACAGAATTTTACATAGTACTCAAAATGTAGGAGAATATTGGATCTGTACAGTGAGAAAAATATTACATTTTTTATTCATTTTTTCACTAATCCTAGTATACTGATTTGCTTTTATGACCGCTACTGAATATAGAGCTAATGTTTTTTTATACCTGCTTTTCTAACCCCAAACCATGCTTCTGAGGGGCTGATCGTCAGCTCAGAGCTGATAATTTTTTATAAGAAGTTAGAATGTTGTATTAAATTTCTTATTACAATTGTAAAGACAATTATTATTGCCTTTAATCTTATGTTTATTCATACTAAACTTCAACTGCCATTTTAGTACCTAATTTCTGTAAGATCCTTCTGCAATTACTCACAATCAACCTTTATACTTATAAACTGGAATAAACTCCTGTCACCAAACTTTTTCACTTTGTTTCTTGCCCATTTGCTATGCTGTATATGAATATTTTCAGAGGCCATGTCAGTGTAACTCACCACCACCAGCTCAGTGTAGGCAGTTGACTTCTATTTCTTGTGAGAATTAACTGACTTCCTACCTTCACTTGCTAGCTTTCTGTAAATAATTTAACCTTACAAAACTCTTCTATGCCATTGCTGCTCAGTTTCTTTAAAAGCATTTGGCAAGAAACTTATTCTAAGTCTTTGGAAACCTGAGAAGACTTTATCCATTAGATTACCTTTATCATAAAGGATCTTTGAAGAAGCAATTTGGTTTTCATTAATGTTCACCAAAAGCCATAAGGCATTCATGAAATTTTCTGAAGATAGAAAATTGGAAGTTATCATCAATACAGGAGAAGTTCAGAATATCTGATAGGAAGAATTAGTTTACCTTAAAAATGAGACAAAATATGGGTAATCATCCATTTATGTATTAATAAAAATAATTTATGTTATAAACTAGATTTTTTCTACTCAAAAATATACTAAGTGGAGGAAATGAACATTCTAATCAATTACAAAACGACTAGAGTTTCCAAGGGGGAAGGGGGAGTGGTGAGGGGTGGGACACATCAGAGGGTCTATCAGAAAAGGTATTTCTGTTACAGAAAGGGAAGTAATAATGACATTTTACAAGGCACTGGTAAAATCCTGTATATGATCTTTTGCACAGCTCTGCATATCTTTTATAAGATCAGCTGTACAGAAAAGTTATTAAGATGACCAGAAGTATGGAAACTTTATTTTATGGAAGGAAACTCAATGAGCATAGTTTGGTAAAGTGAAGCCTGGGAGAGGATATGTTTTCCTTCTAGAAATAAACTCCAGAATAAAGGATGACTTAAGCTAAAAGACAATGTTTGCACAAGAAGAAACAGGTATAAACTTTTTGTGACTAAATTTAGGTTATCAGTTGCAGGAATGCTTCTAAGCATGAGAGAAATTAATATTGAAAAGACTATGGATGGGATTATCTCATGAAGTCTCTTGGGATAACAGGGCACATATTCTATTACAAGAAAATGTCTGCAGTCGAAAGATATCTGTGACCTTTGAGTGAGGTAGAGCTATATTTGCTCCTCCTTTTTTTTTTTTTTTTTTTTTTCTAAGATTTCTCATAACGGTTCGCATATATTTGCTTAGGGGTATACTGGGTATACTTCTGGTTCAGTGAAGCACAATCATAAGGAAACCTGGGGTTGCTCATATTGCGATTCAGCTTTGGAGTATGTTCTATAACTGTAAAATCAAAGTTTATTGAGATGCCCTAAGGTGACAGGAGAGAATGAGGAAGAAGCTCAGCAGTCCACCGATGTGTGAAGGTAACTATCTAGCAGTGGAGAACCTTCTGTATGATGTGTTAATTCATTCTCAATAGCAAGATGAATTGAGTTTGAATTAGGCTATGGAAAACATTGTAGAAAACTGAGATCTTAAAGAAATAGGAAATATGAATGTATCCGTAATCAGAAGGAGAGCATATAAACCACCAGAAATAAGTAAAGTTTTATTTAAAATGAGGAATTCATAATATAACTGATCAGAAACAAATCTTTTCTTTTAGTTGCTCAAATGAGTATAGACATACTGTACTTGCAGAGGAATTTTGATGTTGGGATAGGTTGTATAATAGTTACTGGTTATAATATAATCACTATAACATTAAAATCTTGAATGTTTTCCAAATAGCACTTCAACCTTTGCATGCAGTTTGTTGTATTTTTTAAATATATGTTTCTTTTTGCAGATTGCTGAGGATACCACTTACAAATCACTCAGAGGAAACATTTAATTAAAACTTAAGTTTTGTGTGGACAAAGAGGCTAAGTGGAATTTAACACAAAGTGGCATTTTGCCACTTACAAAGAATACAGAGGATAGAAGGAAGGTTAATGACAAGAAGAAACAGCAAGAAATGAGCCTTTTATGTTGTACACTCTGTCACAGGTGGAGAAAACAAAAAATATTAATGACTTTTCCCCTCAGTGCCCTTCACATCATCTCTTTCTTGTAAACTTTCATTTTTAACATTTTTTCAAGGACGTTGTGCTATGAGGGTTTTCCAGAACTTTATGGTCAACAACAGAAACCTAAATAAAAACCTAAATTTTTGTAGCTTCTTCCTCTGCTAGCTTGAAGGCTGTTAGTCATGCTCTGCCTTTCAATGAGACCAGTGGCAAAGGGAGCATCATGCAGAACAGAAATGTAATGATGTTGTCTGACTGCCTCTTTTCAACATGCTGTGCCGACCACCCTTTGCCACTTTAATGTATGTCCTCCATTTTTCGTTAGAATTTTTACATTTTTAATAAAAAAATTATCAAATTCTCATATCCATTTTTCCACATTAGCATTTTTATTTCAAGGATGTGTTGCTTGTGGGTATCCAACAGATGTGTAATGTTCCTAAAATCCTTTAAAATTATCAAAACATTAAAAAAAGCCATTTCACTTTTTTTTATACAGAATGATGATTGCTTAAGCACTAAAGGTAGTAAGTAATTTAATAAAATTTAAAAGAGAATAAGTTGCGGGAGAAATATCTGTGACCCCTGCCTTTTCTTAGCTGATGTATACAATGACGCTTCAGGACTCAGCTACTGTTTATTAATCTTAGAAAGGATTTGTAAAGTGAGAGGTGAATGCTCTTACCCATAAGAGTGAAGTAGAAGTGTTGCCTGAGATCCAATTAGAGGTGAATTCTTGTTATATTACTCGTACTAATACTTATATTATTGTTCCACCATAAAGAAAGGCCAGCTGCATAAGAGAAATATAGTACAAATAGAGTAAAAAATCTGTCCCAGATTAGAGCCTATAAATAAGATACAATAAATTACTTGTTCTGGAGGGTACCAGAAAAAGGTAAAACATGTAAAGTCTAATTAGAGGGGTCATAAGTATCAGGAAAGAAAATGTCGTAAATGGGAAGTATAGCAATATAATACACTCCCCAGTTAGAATGCATACAAAGGTACCTAATACAGAAGTGGAAATTACTCTCTATAGTAGGAAACCCATGACCATCCTTTCTAGATTAACCACTTCCAGTGGACATGACAAAATTTTCACATGTAGCAGCATCACTGCAGTATGCAATGAGAAGAAACTACAGTGACCACACAGACCAGTCAGAAGTATTAGTTACTCCATGCTTGCTCCCAATGAATAGTCTGCGTGCCTACAAGTTTCATGCACCTTCTGCAAGGTATCACCACCGTTCTGAAAGTTTTCATTACCAGGCCCACAATAGACACATTGTGCTTGGAAATTCCACCTCAGACTTCATTCTTCACATCTCTATTTAAATACTGGTTGCTTTTCCAATATGTGTGCTTTTTGGATAGTTCTGGAAATAGCTCTTTTGTGGCCAGAATAACTCCCTTGCAGCTCTGGTAGTCATACAATTTTACATTAGCAGAAAGAACTCAGCAACTTTTACAACCTGGTGAAGTATCCAATCTGGATGAGTCTCATCCCTTGCTTTCTCAGCCATAGAAAACTCTTGTCCAGTAAAAGCAGACTTGTAATAAACTGATTGTGGAGTTATTCTAACATTTTAAAAATATGTTTCTCTTAAAAGAAAGGAAGGAAAACAGTTGTGATATTCTCTCTCTTTTGTTCCTATGATTTTATATGTTAGTAACTGGGGTTGATTGTATGGGATTTTTATGTATTTTCTAGGAGAAAGATTGTCTCTCTGTAGTTTGGGCATCAGTGCCCAAATAAGACTGGAGTATATTTCTTATAAAAATAAATTGCATTAAGAAATATCATGAACATATGTAATTAATTTAATTCCCAGCTAGAAACCAGCCTATTACAAAGCCCACAAATCTTCTCTAGCTTGGCAAAGATCTAAGCATTTTTACTAATTCTCATGTAGCTGAGAGACAATATTTGAATACTGAGCATATATGAAGTCTAATTCAGTCAATTTTTGCTTTCTTGCAACATAATCGACAGAGTGCTGTGAGGGGGAAAATTTTTGTATGAAGATTGTTATAACTTAATGAACCTTGTGAGTTTGATGTGCTGAAGCTGAAAAAGGGTGTATTAGAATGTGAAGAGATGGGAAATAAAGTATGAGGTTTTGAAAATTTCCCAAGCTGTCTCAGCAAAAGGCAATGATGTACCATCAAGTAAACGTTTCTTTAGGCAAATGGTGAAGGGTGTTATCTCAAACCTAAGTGGAAAAAATATTTGTTTTCTCCAACCTTTTATTTTTTGTGGAGTATTTTGTGAGATAAAGACAGTGGTGGCCCTTTTTAAAATATTTAAGTTCCTATCACTGCTTCACTGAAAACTACTTTGTTGTATAGAAAACGCTTCTATGACTCATTTCTTGTCCATATTGTTGCCTGACAAGCTCTGATATTTTAAAGGAAATTGGCCTGTTCCATGTCTGTTCCTTGTCTACCCGTTTGGAAAATAATAATAGAAATATTAAATTGTATGTTTTATGTAGGGATTGAAATACAAGAACTGTAATCTGAATCTGTTATAATGCTTGTATCAAAAGGACAATTCATTCCTGGAAGATAGGTTGGGGATCAAAGCCTGCTCTTATTGCAACTCTGCCTAAATGAACAGTTTCAAACTTCTGCCAGTCCTTACTTGCTATGCCACCAACAAAGACTACTGAAGAGATCAGCAATGTATTTATGTAATTTTGGATTATAGACACAGAAAAATGATCATTTTACTATGATTTTTGTGTGCGTATCCCCTTTCAATACTGCTTGTTTTCATTTGTAGGATAGGATGTTCTCTTCTACACCCAGTGGAGTGTAAAAAATTCAACTGGCAATCTTTTCCTGATCCATGGAGCTCATGGCACATGGGAGGAGTAATCTGCAAATCCTGTTCCTACCAAAATTCATTTTAGTGAAAAAAACTCAATAACTTGTGGGATCATTACTTTTGTATAATGCATTGTCAACAGCAGCCTGAATGGGACTGTAGCACATTTTCACATCTAATTTGTATCTCTTCCTTTCCCTTTTTCTGGATAATCTGCATTGCACAGAGGAAAAACATTGTTTCTTTATGATGCAGGGGGCTGCAGTTCCTGCTGAGTTTACAACTAATAGGTGTTGTAAGCTATTGCCTTAGAGCATGATAGTGCTGATTAAAAATATCTTGCCCCTGAGAAGAGGAAGGACTCCCACATTCCACTGACTTTCAAACCCAGCAGGAACATAGAGCCAGGAGCTATGTTTTCTTTCATATTTACCTTTGTCTTTGTCCGCATTTAATAACTCTTTCATCCTACATACAGAAAATAATTTTTAGATTTATGAGCTATTACCATAAAGATTGCAGAAAATCCTAGGAAGAATTTGTGAAAAAAATTGGGCATGAAAACCTCAAAGATAAATTAATTATGAAAAGTTTCTGCAATTTAAAAATAAAGTGAAAATTAAATATAATCAGGAATGGTTTAGGATTGGAAAGACAGGAGGAAGTGGTTTTAGGATAAAGCTGGTCACTTTGTCACAAGGAAACAGTACTTATGAAAGGGGCAGTTATGCCTTCCCCACTTCTCATTGTTTGCCTGTTGCCCTCTTCTGTCCACACTAATCTTCTTGTAGCTGTGCAGTGAGATGGATGAGGGAAGTGATGTAGCTAAAAATAATTTTTTGTCATTGTGTTGGTGTAACAATAAAAATGAAAACACTAGCTCATGGAAATCTGATAAAGTGCATTTAAAAGAATGTTTCTGTTCAGCAATGGGTAGACCTCAGTCTCAGCCCTTCAATCAGTAAGGAATGCAGCAATTCAAAATTAATAGTAGAAATTCAATATAGTTCAGAAAAGAGAAACAAACATGATGAAAGGTTTGGATAATTGAACCTGGAAATAATGGTTAAAACAGAGCTGTTTTTGTTTAGCCTGAAGAAAAGAACATTAGGAAGAGATGTAATAACTATCTACACAAATGTAAAGAGACATAATAAAGGTGAAGGGATCAATTATTTTCAATAGCCAACAAGTACAGAATGAGCAGTAATAGTTCTTAAGCAGCAGGAACAAAAACAGTAATAGCATTTTATAACCTTTGATGTGTTCAAAATACAGGGCAAACACTAATTTTCACAATATTTCTCTGTATGAAGTGAATATTATCAATGCCTTTTAAAGATGAAGATGCTGAGGTAAAAATGTTTGCTGACTTCGCCTTGTTCAATTAGTGAAAAGCCTAGACTTATATGTGAACACATTTTCATGATTGATGTATCAGCAGGTGCTCAAATTTGAATCCAAAAAGGGACTGACAATTCCTGAATGTTGGGTTGAACACCTAGGCTCCAGGTATACTGAAAGGAAACAACAGTCCAATTCACAATGGATTCCACAGAAAAGAAAATTTAAAAAAAAAGAAAGAAAAAAAAAAAAAAAAAGGCTGCCTAGAGTCCATAAAACTAATATTAAAAACAAGCATTTTCTTGAACTTCATCTCTCTTAGGGAGTCAGTAGCTTTACTAGGGCTGTTCAGAGAAATTGGTTTAGGTTGACAGCACAGTCTTTCCGTAAAGTTGAATTCCATGGAATTTGAGCCTTAAGGACTTAAGTCCTTCCACTTGTATTCATTCTTCAAAGAATGCCCAACTCTTTAGAAAAAAAAAAAAAAGTTTTTTGTCAAGTTTTATATTTAGAAAAAAGCCTAAATATTTAAGGACACATGTATTTGTTAGGTGTTGGAAATGTGAGAAAAGCAAAACAGTGAGAAATCTGTAAAACACACATTTCCTTGACACAAGGTGCCCAGACCAAGCACAGGACAGGATGAAGGTTGAATGATTTGTGTTTGTCGTGGCACCAAGGAGGAATGAGAAGTGGGGTGTAGGCCACATGGTCCCATTCTTTTACTCATTTCAAGAACAGATTTAGATCCTGCTCTACTTTTTTCTCTCAAGGGATGATTTTTGTAGTAGCCTGCCAACCTTGTTCCTCATCCTCCCTTTTTTCTCACAAAACCCAGCTGCGCACCTCGCATCAAGCCCAACTTTTTTCTCATCCTCTGTTTTTTCCCCCAAAAAACAGCTGTACCTCTGGCACCAAAGAATGTACTGTGTTGTTACTCAAAAGATAATGGCTTGACTACAGTCCCACCCACTCACACATACAAACTAATTACTACCCCAAGTTTTTACCTAACTTGGAGGGATGATAATCTGACACCAAATTGGAGGGACAGATTGATGGGTTTGTGCTCTCACCACCCCCTCAGAAGGGACACCTTTTGGTAAGATTTCCTCAGCTACTCAAAGTGTATACCTGGGAACTTAGTGTGTGTGATTGCAACTGTTTTTCCTTTGTGTAGTGCTATATAGCCAACCTGCAATTTGTACATTTATCATAGGCGATCTTAAAGAATCTGTAGATGTTGCATAAAAATAAACTGTACTAGTCTTGAATCTGACTGCTTCTCCTGAATACAACCAGACTTACAGTATATGGACTGTTTGGACTGAGTCAGATCTATAGTGACGGCCACTAATGCGCACTATTTGTGAACCTGATGGCTTCTTTTGAATGCAACCGGACCTACAGCATACGGGCTGTTTGGGCATCTGGGTCAGGCCTATAGTTATGGCCATAATTGGCATAGCTATTAAGAGATAAATCCAGACATCCCTAGACCTCTAATCTCTGAGGACCAGCTAGAACACAAGGGATTAATCTCTCATGTGATTTATTCTCACCCAAAATGCAACAATATTATAGGGTATGTGTTGCAGGAGGATATCGGACTTGCACAACTCTGTAAGAGTTATATCCAGCAAAGCTCTTTATTTTTCTAATAGCACATACTTATGCTCTCACCAAAGAACTTACTTCATAAGTAACAAATCAGCAATTAGACAGTTAGCAGCCTTTTCTCCTATCAGCATAAGACCACTCTAACACGCGCTGTACAGACCAATCACCTTCTCGTTCACGCGCTGTTCACGCGGCCGTAACTTCTCACAGTTCAGCACTTTTCCACAGTTCAGTGTTGCAGCTGTCCGTTGTTTTTCCTGCCACCTTGGCACAACCCAGCAGTTTCTTATCTTTGTCCCAAGGCCTGTTTCTCATCAAAGGCTAGCTGCTTCTCAGAGGCTGTGCAAGGCTGCCTGTATGCCCATATTTAAAGATATTTTCATATTTGGACTGAACGTTTGTCTCACATAAGGTCAAAATCTTGCTATAGTCTTCAGAGGTCCTAGGAGTTAATTTTTGTGTTTTATATTGTTGCCTTAATCAGTCTAAGTAATGTCACTAAAGCAATTTTGTAGGGAATTTGTGTACGGTCCACAGAAGTGTTTTAGATGTTTTAGAGTCATGCAAGAAGTTCAGTTGCTACTTTGAAGTGTTTTCAGTGTATTTAGATAATTTGCATAAGGAAAATAAAGGGGAAAAAAAGGGTAGAATTGTTTTCCTTTCCCCCCCCTTTTTTAATATTTGACCCTCACAGGTTTTCTTTCACTTAGCTACCTTAGAATAATATAATATTGCAGGTTTTTTTTCTTCAGTTGATAACAAAATAACATCATTTTCTGACCCCATATAAATGCACAATTTCAGGAGTCTTTAAGTGCAAAAGTAACTTTATCTTCAGCTGATTATCATTCTGTCTACATTATTATTTCCTCAACCTATGTTCCTTATCTCAGCATGCTTCAATTTAAAGTTGCTCTCATTATATGTGAGTGTGCCTTGTCAGGAACTGTTCTGTCAGGACACCTGATTAGGATTTTTTATAGATTAGACCAAGAAGAGGTTCCATTTTTAACCCACTTGATGAAGAAATTGAGATTTTTCTCACATGTGCATCCCCTGGATGGATTGCCAGTTCATTAAGTGAGAATTAGGATATTGTGAAAAGAAGTCTAGCCTAATTTCTCCTACTCTCTTAATCTCTGTAAATTCTGTTAGTTTTTTTCATGATAGTATCCATCATTGTGTCAAGAAATTGTTTGAATTCTTGCAGTACAGAACTCACAGGACTTTCAACAACAACTTAAAGAGAAATGTAGATAGCTGCATTTGCCCAGGTTATCAGTTCCAACTCCATTAAAAAAGTGAAGAAGATTTAGCTTTTTTCATTATTAATAAACAATTGGACATTAAGTTTACTAGGAGAAAATAAGGTTTTATTACATAAATACATCTCTGATTTGAACTGTTTGCAACTTTATTTCTTGGAAGGTACTCAGAGGCTTAACATACCTGACAATCCTATACTATGACAGAATTTATTTTGTTAGCTACTTAGCACTGAAACATTGGTCCTGTAGGTTTAGCCAGGGTGGTTTGAATATTGAGCATGAATTCTGGAGAACCTGCTGTGGAAAGACATTTTTTTAATGACATGTAAAAATCTGGTAAGTGGCTGAAATTCTGGCCAGTTAAATATTTACAAAGATATACTCAGGAAATTTTCAGTTGTATGGATTTAATTCCACAATATGGGAAGTCACAGCTAAAGACCATCTGCTGTAGCAGATAGGAATGTACTGATTCTGTCAAATCTCATAAGCAAAACAGGATTGCTACCCTGTAGAACACTAGAGAAAAACAGATATAGTAAATCTATCTGTGGCATTTACAACAACTTGCCTGCTGAAAAGAATTGAACTCAATTTTTTTTCCTTATAAATCACAAAAGTTGAATCCTCTGATGTCAAATCACCAGACGACTCCATTGTCATGGTGTCATCTAGCTAGCATGGTCTTTTAATTCAAGAAACCTGTTATGAACAAACTAAGTAGACACTACTAATGCTTATTAAAAATACTTCTTCCTGAACACTACTTCTGCTCTCCTCTTCACAGCTGTACACTTTTTTATGCAGTGTTCATTAATTAATTCAAATTATTTGCAAGCCGCAATTCCAAACTTAACTAATATTATCAACAAAGTCTTACTTACAGACAGGATGCTCCTACTCACCTTGGTAAAGCATATCCTTGTCTCTTTCATACTGTGACAAACATCTGGAAGGGTTTGGCCACAGCAGTACTACCAGTAATACTTTATTATTTAAAACCCTCATAGAGATTGTTTGTAAAGCTTTTATTTTCCATTTTTTCCAACGAGATAGAATTACTGGACTGTAGCAGTTTTTCCTTCTGTATTGTAGTATATTCAGCTTCCAAATTCTTTAAATCAAAAAAGTTGATAGCCTTCTGTCATAGTGAAAAATAAATATTTTTTTAAAAAATTAAGACTGAGAAACTTTATATATCTGCTCTAATAAGTGTGAAAATTCCACATATCTGAACATATAAACTGTGAAGTTTATTAATATTTTAAGAATCAGTATTTATTGAGAAGGAGAAAAATCAACTGAAGTATATAGGAACAACTCTGTGAGAAAAACAGCAGTATTTTTATTCTCAGAAATTTCCTTTTATATTTTACTTACTTGGCTTTGGTTTGGAATTAAGTTCTGTGGTCCTAAAAGGTTAGTTACTTAGCAACTAATGGAATAAATTTAATACTGAAAGGCTGAGACAGAACTGATGCTATGAACAAACCATTTTACATTTCATCACAGTTTAGTGCACTCTCTTTTTCCATTCCCCTTAGAAATGCCAAAAATTATAAAGGAAAGTTGGGAAATCATACTTTAAGAAGTTCTTCACTAGCTTCTCTATCTCTTTGTTTAGATTTGTTAAATTGAACTGTGGAAAGTAAATGGATTTTATTAATAAATAATTTTTCAGAGGACTGAATTCACCAGAAGAAGTATATATAATGTGTTTAGTCATATGCTTTTTTACTGTTTTCTGTTGGTTATAATCAGTTACAGTGAGTCATTTGTGATGACTTGGACTATCTCAGTGCTCCAGGAATTTATTTTTGAATAGTGCCAGTCTTGTGAAAGATGCCAGTCTATTTATGAACTGCTGTGAAACTTGTGATGTCTAGAATTCTGAAACTGTGAAACTGTCTTTAGACCAAACAGAATGTATAATACTGGGATGAAGCAGTAGGACCTTCTCCCAAGGAAGCTGACCAAAATGTATGCATTGGCATTCAATTTTCCAGCAGATCTTTGGTAAATAAAATTTCTGTCACATAATGATATAGCCCAATGTACACATAAACCAGATCTATAGTGCTCTTAAATAAAATACACATGAATTTACAGGAAAAGGTCTCTTCTGCTCTTTTCTCTTGTGCATTTCAATTAGTGTCATGTTATTTGTTTTAGATTAACAATATTGATATGGAATGGCAGGAAAAGTAAAACTAACAATGGAGAAAAATTAATTAGAGTCTCATTGAAAAGAATTGGCTGATGTTACTG
This sequence comes from Athene noctua, assembly GCF_965140245.1. NCBI lineage: Eukaryota > Metazoa > Chordata > Aves > Strigiformes > Strigidae > Athene > Athene noctua. Next base: position 22,659,332 of record NC_134040.1, on the reverse strand, counting down.
ATGGCTGCTGTCTATATATGAAAAATCGTGATGGTGAAAGAGTGGGTTCCTGATAATTGAAAACAGTTTTATGAATATCTTTAAGACATCAGCAAAGACCTGGAAACTGGTCTGAATAACCTCAGTTCCTGGGAAGATCATGGAAATTGAAAACAAATTGAAAAACAATTCCAAACATGTAAAATATGAGAAGTTAACCAGGAACAATTGACATGATTTTAATAAAGCAAAACATGGTAACTAAACTGATTGCTTTCAACAGTGCATTGAGCGGCAATGGGTAGAATGGGTAGAATGGGAGAGCAATGAATAAAATGTAACTTTCAGTAGGATTTTTGACCTTTTCTCTTGCAGCATGCTTATTTGCAAAGAGAGGAATTATAGGCTGAATGACTCAATGGGTAGACATTTGAATGGACCAGTGCCTTGATATCCATTTAGTGTCTGGTAACAAGTAGAGTATCCCTGTGTTGATACTGTGTTAATAATCTGCATCTTCACTAACAACCTTGATGACAGGTCACAATATATCTTCAGCAAATTTGTGGGTGATACTAAAATAGGAACAACTAACACACCACACTCTAGGGCTTCAATCCAAAAGGGTCTTGGTAAACTTGAAGACAGATCTACAGAATTCTGCAGGGAGAGACTGAAAGAGCTGGGCTTGTTTACTACATTGAAGGGAAGACTGAGGTGCAATCTAAATGGCAGCCCACAACTTCTTGACAATGATATGATGGAGGGTAAGTGGAAGGTCGTATAACAGAAGGCTGTGGCTTGAAATTGTTGCATGGAGTTCAGACTGGACATTAGAAAAATATTTTTACTAAGAGGGTAGTATGGCACTAGAACAGGTAACCCAAAAAGCTTGTTAAAACTCTTATTGGAATAGCTGTGCAGACCAGCTCAGAAATCAAGTCTCTGAAATAAATGAACAGTAATTAAAAGAACCAAAATCTTGGTATGACTGGCAGAGAAAAATATTAGTAGAAGAGAATAATATGATACAACACAGAAAGCATAAGTAAAAAAGAATGGAAATGTGTGAGAAAAGAGAGGTATATCCTAAGAAACCCAGTTTGATGCAGTTGAATGTGTTTGGGGAAATACAGAGAAAAGGTGAGGGAGTGATACCAAAATGATGAACAAAATTATCTTAGTGATTGTGTGAACTAGAGTGGGCTTAGCATGTCACAGGCTATGTAAAGTTGAAAATACCCTACACATGCAGGACAAATAAAGGGAAGTAAACATTAGGCAATCACAAGCCTAGAGGTATGGAAGGGATTATGGTGTTATCATCATAGCTGATAAATGAAGAAAACAGAAGCTTCTGGAGACAAAGAAATGGCAAGTTCACTTTTGACATAATAAAACTTAGTCTTTTGATGAACTACAGCTGATTGAAACACACGTAAAAAAGATCACAGAACTTTTAAAAAAGTCTACTTTTATGGTTTATATTTTGAAGTTTCTATTCAGATTAAAAACAAAAAAAAAATTAGGGATTCAGAGTTTGGCAAAAACATTGCAATTTTTTTTTTTTTTTTTTTTTTTTTTTTGGGGTGGGGGTGGGGTTGGGGGTGAGAGTGAGTACAGGAATACAGCAAATTCATTAACTATGATATAATCTTCAACTCTTTGTCCTGACAACAACTGTGTGCTACTGGCAGGTATTCAGATTAATTACAGTCACTCTATAGACTTCCTTCTTCACATTAACTTCAAAGACACAGAAGAAACTGAGGTTAAGGATCCACTTCACATTGTATATTCTGACTGCATGGATATACAGAATCTTCTAATCTGATTTAGTAGACAGTTAAAGGAATATTTCTTCCTATCTAATGGGAGTAGCTTTAACAGAAAAAAAAATACAACTACTTTGTAGTTTAGAACTGGTTTTCATTTTCTTATTAATAACTCCATTAATATTTGTGCATATTAGCACATGCATTTTTTAGTGAGTAAACTGGTTTTGGAAAATAAGAACAGCATGCTTTTTTTTTTTTTTTTTGTACTTGTTTGTTTGTTTGTTTTTTATAGCAAATCTAGCACAGACAACCTAGGCAATCCTAGTTCTATACCTCAGAAATTACAGTCTCTATTCTATTGTTTGTGTTCAGCACAAAATCTCTTAGAATTGGTACATTTCATTTCCATGTTTGCAAAACAGAGGTAGCAGTTTTTATCCCTGTCTTATGATTATGAGTAATTTACAGTGTAGGACAGGACAGACACTTTTAAGATGGAGCTTGATAAACTCATAGAGGGGTATTACCATACAATGTAATTTATGTAATTGATGTCAGGGGAAATAAACCTGATGACCTATTGACTCCTTAGTGATCTTCAGCTGCTAACAACTTCAAGAAACTTGTGTAGCTTTGATGAAAACTACAAAACCTACAAAGTCTGATGTAAACTTTGAATGTAATGATAGCATGAGAGAGACAATGTGTTTACATGGGCTATTTCTATTGTGCTTTGCATTGATTTCTGATGGTGTTCAGTTCTGAGAGATTCCTTCATTGGCATTCCAAGTAAGTTTGTAATTTCATGAGCCTGGTCAGATAGAGGTACAGAATAGAGAGATACATATGTGTTACGAAGTACCTTGGAGGTTTATTATGTTTTTTTATTGGTGGCATAAAGAGCACAAAGTGCTTAGAAAGTAACAAAGAGTTTGGTACTCCAACAACCAAGGAAACAACTCTTTCTTAGTGGTGTTCTGGAGTGAATATTTTGTATACTGCATTTCATATTAGACATTACCTTCGAAAAAAGATATTGACAGACTGAATGAAGTTCAGATGACAGAAAAAAAAAAATAATTGCCAAGGGGATGGAGGGATTGATTTCTGAGGAAAGATAAAAAGAAAGTATGTATAAACTTGACTCAGCAATGGTAAAGGGCAGGGAGAATTAACAGGCTACAAATAGTGGATTTAAACACTAAGTCAGAGAGCAGTAATTAAGTGCAGGACAAGATGATGTAGCTAGAATATTGGCATGAAATTAAGAAAAAAACCCTGTAAACTGAATGCCAAAGCAACCATTGCAGAATAGATTTGCTGATCTGACTGGATTGGAATCACAATGCGATAATAATTGTGACACTAATTCAGTCGCTCTTTGACCAGTCATAATAAAAATATCATAGAGTTACAGGACAACACTGATTCAGAAACTAACATTCTTTCATTTTATAATCAAATTACCCTGTGTGGTGCTAGGAGGAGTGTTGTCAGCAGGTCTAGGGAAGTGATCCTTCCCCTCTACGTTTTTTCATCAGTTATTTCCGTTGTTTTCCTTAGTAAAAAGAAAACCTCTGCATAATGTTTTCCCTATTAAATTCTTTAATTTACCAACATTAAATATTAATTTCTATCAATTTCCTAAGTGTTATCGATTAATTAGAATACCTACTAGATAGTGAAATTATTTTTATTTGCATCAAACTTACACAATCGCTTATGGTATTACTCGAGCAATATTAATCAGATGACTCATGTGTTGTGGGTTAAACCCAGTAGGCAGTTCAGCCTCATACAGCTGCTCTTTCATAGGATGGTGTAGTGGTTTAAGACCAGCTGGCAACTAAGCACCATGTGGTCACTTGCTCACTCCTCCCACCTCTGATAGGATGGGGAGGAGAATCGGAAGAAAAAGGTAAAACCTCATGGGTTGAGATAAAGACAGTTTAATAGGACAACACAAGGAGGGAAGAAGTAATAGCAATAATGCTAATAGCAATGTATAAAGCGAACAATTCACAATGCAGTTCTTCACCATCCAAAACCCAATGCTTGGCATGTTCCCAAGCTGCAATCCCTCCTCCCCCTGGCCAGTTTCCTCAATTATACACTGAGCATGATGTCATAAGGTATGGAATATCTCCTTGGCTAATTTGGGTCAGCTGTCCTGGCTGTGTGCCCTCCCAGCTTCTTGTGAAAATTAACTCTATCCCAGCTGAACCCAGGAAAGATGGGAGAGAATCAGAAAAGTAAAAATGAGAAAACTAATGGGTTGAGAAATAGACAGATTAATAAGTAAGGCAGAAGCTGCACATGCAAGCCAAGCAAAATAAGGAATTAATTCACTACTTCCCATAGACAGGCAGGTTTTTGGGCATGTTCAGGAAAGCAAGGCTTCATCACATGTAATCTTTACTTGGGAATGCAAAAATTGTAACTAAATGTCTTCTTTATTTTTTGCTGAGCATGATGCTATATGGTCTGGAATATCCCTTTGTTCAGTTGGGGTCAGCTGCCCTGGCTGTGTCCCCTCCCAACTTCTTGTGTACCCTCAGTCAAATCACTGGTAGAGCAGCATGAGACACAGAAAAGTTCTTGATGGTGTGTAAGCACTGTTCAGCAATAGCTAAAATATTGGTGTGTTATCATTACTGCTTTGATCACAGATCCAAAACAGCACCATGCAAACCACTATGAAGAGAATTAACTCTAACCAGACAAAGCCAGTATGGTTGTGTCAACATTCTTGTCCCTGAAAGAGTCAGAAGAGCGGACAGTTCTTTCTTGCACTATCTTAGCAGTTATAACATTATCTAGAATGTGAAAGACTTGGCATTGATTTGTATTTCTGTCTGAAATAAGGATCTCTCAGAGGAGTGTTTGAATTGCCAGTTTGTTCTGGATTGGATAGGTTGATGAGGATCTAACGTGTTCTTGTTAATGCTTTTAGAGGTTAGAGAAAAAGCAAGGGTAAGCAAGGATGAATAAAGCTGTTCCTCAAGAGAATAGAAACTTCAGAATTAGCATGTTTGCAAGTGAAAGCTTTATTTAAAACAAACAAACAACAAAAAAACCCAACATTAAAATAACTGGAGCTTGAATTAGAATCCAGAGTTATCCTTGCTTCAGTGAGGACTCCAATAACTAGGCTGAAGTATTGTACTTGCATTGTTTTCTATTTTATATTAAGAAATCTATACTTTTACCATGAAACGCTGCAAATAGGTGGATTTGAACTTTATCATTCCTGGTGGGACCCTAAATTCTTCACTCCCCGCTGCAGAATTTTTTTAACTTTGTAGTTTACATGCCTTTCTTGGAGTTGTGATGGGCAGAAATGAAAACTGAACCGCTGCATCTCCTAGTCATATGAGATATACGAGCCTTTCTACTGCAGAAGAAGAGATGTGTAGAACAGGGCGAGGAGAAAGAAGGTGATAGGGAAAGACAAGAGGATCTCACTGGTGAGCATTTTTTCTTCTCTTGTCTTTTAATTAGGGGAATGGTTAAGTCTGAGTCTCAAGAATTTTCTACAGCATAATAGAGGTATTTTCTTACTTGGTGTTCTGGTCTTTGTGGATTTCATTCTCAGATATTTAACTCCTCCCAGATAATTACACTAATTCAAAGAATCAATTTCTGTTTTATGGTAGAGACATTAAAAGTTAGATTTCACACAATAGTAATAGCTGAATCTTTATGTGATGTTAGCCCATAAGCATTGACCTTACTTATGAAACATTAAGTAATGACCTCAGAGTTTGTACTTGCTCTGACATCAGCGTTTGCTTCCAACTGCAAAATCAAGAACTATTTTTATGCCTGATCACTGTATTTAAAATGGCAACAACAGATCTGTATGCTCTAAAGTGTGGTGAAGGAAGATGCAAAGACAATCATAAAGGGTAAAGAGAAGAGTTTTAAAACATGGGGAGAATAGATGCTAGGTGAATAGATTATTTGGATATAAAAGGACAGGTTAACTGTGTCAGGGCCCTAAGGACAATGCCAGGCCTTACTGGCCTTGCCCAGCCTCACCTGGAGCCTCTCTGCACCCCTGCCCCGGGCCCAGGACCCCATTTCAGTCCCCTGGGGCCATCAGTCCCTGCCTCAGTGACCCCACAGCAGGGCGGGTCTCCAAGTCCCCACAGCCCAGACCAGCCGCGGGCCCCACTGAGCTAAGCCCACCTGCAGGCCCATGTCCTGGCCCAGCCTCAGCCGCTCCTATCCCCAGGGAGGTGCCCGCTGCCAGGGGCTGGGGCTGTCCCCAGCTACCCTGCTCCCGGGCTGGGGTGGTGGGAGCCCAGCCTGGGGATTTCCCCCCTCATCTTCTTCCAGCTCCCAGTTTCCAGCCCCCAGGGAGCTGCTGTCTCACACTTCTCCATAATAAAGAATCTACTCAGAGAACGGCTTGTAAGTGGGTGAGAAAGGATTCTTCTAAACCATCCGTCATTTGCCTCAGGGAAAAGGAAAATACTGTCAGCTGTTATCCAACTCAGCCCCACAGACAGTTTTCTGGTTTTTGTAGATAGGTGACACATTGTATGCTATTTTTCTCACACAAGCTAAAGTTTTCTGTGCTTTTTTCAGAGCCGCATGGTATTTTCTGTTAACATGTTTTCTGTAATCTTATAAGGACTTCTTGGAACTGCATTGCTTAAAATGTTTTCATTCATAAACCTAAGATATATGTTCATAGCAATAAGTTATATGTACTTACCAATTGTATTATGTTAGCATTGCTTTTACAGTTTCAATACTATTGTACAGACAGCCCTTGAAAAACAGTTTCCATTGCATTGCTAATTCAAATAAGTTTTGAAATTTGCTATCAGGTGTACAGAAACCTATCAGTGTTCTAATGCCTGAATTTAAAATAGGCAAGATTATTAAAAACAAGTAAATCATGGTTTAACATTTTATTAGTTCTACTTTTTTACAGCTCTTTGAGAACTCTTCAATTTATTGCATTGAATCAGTGTCCTTTGAAAGCGCCCTGATTACGTTGCCCTTGCAATTCCAGAAGTCATATTTTAAAAAGGTCAAAATGTTTATCTTTATAACAGAAAAAGTCATAGCTACTTATTGGTCTTGAAGTTGTTTCCTGTTCTGTTCCCCTGATGTTAATTTCAGTGCTTTGGCTTTCTTATTCTCTTTTTCTCTTAAGCCTGAGGTATGTACTTTTGATGTATATAATTCAAGACAAATAAAAATCAAACTGAATAGAAATGAGACCTTTGATCTTCTAAATACATTGCTAAATTAATCTCTTTTCTTACCTCTCGTTTTTGAAAAGGACACTGCTGCTTTGGAGTTACCGATGGAGGAATTTACCCTTTTGATGCATACCTCACTGCTCTTCTGAAATTATCTTTTTGTTCTTCTGTTTTTCACAAAAAAAGTCAAAGCTTGGCCTTTTAAGTGATGATCACCTTTCCAATGACCGTAAAGGAATCACAGGTTTTCATTTTATAATTGTTTTAACCTGTTCTCTGTTTTATCCCTGAACACTTCTTTTGGTAGCTTAAGGGAGAAATTTTTATCTCTGCAGAGCATGGTCCCATGAACAGTTGATAATTGTTTCAGCCCAACTCATAGAGGTATTCACGAATGGTGACAACAGCAAAACTATAGAGCCTCTTAATGTGGTTTTGCATTTCATGACATTGAAACTTACTACTCTAGTGAAGGATCCACTATAGGAAATCCTTGGCCTCACTTCAGATGCTTGTTCACCTCACTAGTTCCAAATGCTGAACTCTTTGATGTCTGGTCTTGCTTAAAATGACATGGCTGATACCTTTCTGGGAAGGTGAGGATGCAGAGATAACTATACACATATTTAAAATTAATTTCAGTTTGTGGTTTATGAAGCATAAGGGACAATTTCTGACCATGTGAAAGTTTTGGGTAACTTTTGTGATTAGAGGTAGGATAATGAGAAAGTTGTCTTGTTGAAAACTTTGTATATAGGCATAATAATAATTAAAAAAAAAAAAAAAAAGTTGCCTTTAGTACAAAGGAAGTACCGCTTTTATTAAGTAGATGAATTTTAGTAATTTAATTTCTATCAGTGAATTAGAAAAAACAATGTCTTGTAGTGTGTACATTTTTCTAACTATTGATAAGGTTTTTGTGAGGTTTATCTTTTTATTATTTATTATAATTTATTATTAGTGAAGTTATTATAATCCTAAGAGAATTTGATAAAATATTTATAAAGATATTTTGTTCTATAGTCTTACAGTTTTAAAACTGGTGTAAATGTAAATAAATTTAAACATGGATAATATAATGGGACTATTTAAATATGAAAATGAAATTAAAATGAAGGTGGAAATATGCATGAAGTCATAAATTAAAGTTATAATTTTTCACAAATAATATTTTATATGTGGCAATCATTTTGTTCTGTTAGGTCAGAATGTTATATATTCTAATATAAAAGGAATAAAAACTTGAGAAGAAAATGTTGCTTTTTAAAGACTTATTTTCATAATAAATGATGCTAACTCTTTTTCTTGATTTCTCATCAAGTAAACCTCTATTTTTTACATAATCCTTTCTGTCTGTGCTGAAAGATAGAGTGGTCTATTTTAAAAAAAGAAAAATTATCTTTCTCTGTCTTTTCTGTCTATGAAGTCTCTCTGTCTTAGGCATGAGGTTATTAGCTGTGGTGGCTTGGTAGCATTTGACATATTTCTGAAACCAATGTTTAGTCCAATGTCCTAAATATTGAGTGGTAGAGGTGACAGTTAGACTTGGAAGTATGTGACAGAAGAATGGACAGTTCCTGTGTTGGGAAATCAAGGGCAGATTTTAATTTTTTTTTTTTCTGTATTCTTTTCAGCATACAAAGTTTTTTCATGATGACTTTCTCTGTCCCATGATGGATTAAAATAACAGATAATTCAAAAGGGAGTGAACTCTGCTGTGTATAAACAAAACCGTATCAGTCAGCTGGGCATTAAAAGAAGTCAACCTCTTTTTACAAGAGCATTTGTATGGTATTTCTAAGTAACATTGCATTGCATTCTGTACATCTTTCACAAGAGATGAGCTTACATGAAGACCATCTAACAAAAGACTGAAATGATTTTTTGCTACTTTAGCCTTTCCTTTCATCCACTGTCCAAGTAGACAGCTGCAACATTTTTTTTTTTTAAGGCTCATAAATGTATATATTACTAGTAATTCGTCTCTCAGTTATTTTTCTGTGCTTTGAATAGATGTCAATCTGGTAATTTTACACATGAGAATTCCAGCAGAAGTGGGATATAGACTGTCTTGTGGAAGCTGACAAACCTCGGGGCTAAGCTTAGTCCCTTATTGCTTAGCATTCTTTGGACTTGAAGAGTTCTCAGTATTATCAGAAGCAGAAATTTGGCTAGTAAACGAACTATGCATTTGGAGTTTAATAACTGATCTGATAAAAGTCATGTTTGTATTTACACAATGTTATGTTGAAGCCTGAGCTAAGAAACCTAAACCTAATAGTACAGTTAGGCTAATTTTGTTTCTGAGTCCAGCTTGACTAGTAACCTGTTTGGCCGAATTCCTAAATTGCAGTAGCATGAAGAAACAAAGGCTATGATTGTGAGAGCTCTTAAGATACCCATAGGTTTTAATGAACCTGACCAGCCTCACCTGGGGCTTCCAATCCACGCCATGTGCCTTGGGTCACAGGAACCTCAATTCAGCTGAGGCCTTGTTGTGGAAGCTCTCAACCAAATAAGAACCAAATAAAATTTATTTTCAACACAATTGACTGGCAGTCCACAAACATACAAATGGTAGGTTCAAATGTCCATGAGATGAGAACAGAACTATCACCACAAGAACTCCTAGGGTTTAACAACAGCCCGAAACAGTCATTCACCTAAAAAAATTAAGGCTCTCAATGTCAGGGTATTTCTCAGGGCAGCATCCCAACCCATAGGGGAAACCCCAAGGAGTTTCCTTGGGCAGCATCCCAACCCAAGGGGAGAGTCCTCAACTACAGCACACTGCTCCAAGAAGGACTACCTCAAAATGGCTCCCCCAGGGGACTCCTTTTATACCTGATCTGTGGTCAATATCATCCCTTGTTGACTGGGGGCCCCAATTACCATAAAACCCTGAGAACAAGGGCACAGAAAAAATCAATGACCACTACATTTCAGCAGCCAGAAACCCCCATTTTCATGAGGGGGGTGCACCTGCCACAGTCCTGATCACCCAGCCCCCTTGTATAGGCTGTGGCTTAAGTGTACGTGTCCTGGTTTTGGTCCTGTCTCCTGAATGGATCTTGAACCTATGGTGTAGGTAGATTGTCTCCTGAATAGACCTTTTATGTGTGTCATATTTTGACTCCAGTCCTCTGTTCCTGTCTTTTGCTAATCCTAAGTGGACTCCCTGGATAGACTGTGCCTGGTTCATTTCCTTGATTGTCTGGGACTTGTCCAGTAGCAGCTGGACTCCATTACCAACACTGACCAGCCCACCTGAGTTGGTAAGGGCACTGCCCTGCTGGTGCTGTGGACACTCTTGGTTGCTCTTCCTTGTGGAGTGGCCCTGCTCTTTGTGCTCCCCTATACTGATACAATGTGGTGATTGTAAACAGAAAGGAAGGGGAGGGAAGGGGAGTAGTAACAGTAAAAAAAAAAAAAAAAAAAAAAAAAAAAAAGAAGGTGTCAGGAGAATAAAAAATCTTCGGTCGTAGTAGGCTGGTGAACCTCACCTTGCCTAAAAAGTAAGAGACTGATGCACCAGCCAAGGACAACATTGTCATGTAGTATTCTATGCTTGTCCTAGTGAAATTGTTCCACTGTGTAAAAAAAGGAATTAAAGATTCATCGGATCACATCAAGTCTCTGTTACTCTTAAGTGAGGGCAGTCAAATTGGGTGCCCGCTGTTATCATTGTTCCTATTGTTTGTCCAACAACTACTGGTTATTCTCAGTTTGTATTTTCTAATTTTTCATAGAGCAGATGTAATTTTATAACTGAACACTCTTTAGTGATTTAAGAATTAAAAGTGGAATAATTCAAAATGCATCTTTTTCTTTTCTTCTTTTGGGTACAATTACTATTTATTATTACAAAAGGAGAATATTTTCCCTAGAAGAGAGCTTGAGACACACCTTTTATAAAACAGTTCATAAGTGTGGTGATTCAAGTATTCCTATGTTCTCAATAGCATTTAAACCATCAGCTTTCTAAATAGGGAGATTTAAAGTTAGGTTTTTTACCTGCTTGCATACTCTTTGACTACTAGCTGCTGTATTGTATAGCAATCTTTTCCTGTTTTTACTTAAAATGCCATCATGCAGCAGAATTGAACTATTTGCACTGCAAAATAGCAGTAGATAAAATGCTTTCTCTCCCATAATTTTGGGGGTTTTTACAAATGAGCATTTTTCTGATTGAAAAAACGTGGGCAGAAAATGTCTGACTAGCTCTAATCACTTGAACTGCGTATTTGAAAAGTTAAATCACTAGAATGTGTTATGGACTTGGAACATTTGTACATTTAGCAAAAGTAGAAAAGAAAACAAGTATTGTCTCTTTGTTTCAACAAACATTGACAAGATCATAAGTAGATATCTGCAATCAGTAAATGTATTAGGATTTTGCCAAGATTTCTCAGTACTAATTGTTGCTTTAATTTGGCAGAAGCTAGGAATAATTTCCCAGACCTGAGCAGCTTCTAAACTGTTGTTCTGTTAAGGTCCTACTGTTAATGTCTGGAATATATTTTTACAACAGTTAGATACATCTGTCTGTACATCATTTATGTTGCTGGAATAAATGCTTTCTATTGATAAGACTCTAATAGATATTCTATCAATATAATGGCATTCTCTCAACATTCTGAAACTGTTTAAAACAAGCACACTATACATTTTTGAAATGTATTGTATATGTTCATTTTGATACATCTATTTACAATTTACATTCCTGAAAAACAAGCCTTATTTTACCACAGGCTTAAATTACATCTTAACTATGTCTGAATGGATATGGTGCTCTGAAACATCCTTTACTCCAATTTTATTTTTAGATTATGCTATCATGTTGTATTAGAAGTTGATTTTACCACTTGAAAGGTATACACTTTTCTCTAGCAGCTACATCAAACTTTATTTAAAGCAAGATTATTGTATGAAAGTATTTATGACTGCATTTCATAAGTTTTTTGTTATATATCATTATACATTTATAAACACCATTGTCTTCCCCAAATTTCTGGGGCCACTGAGAAATAATAGTGTCACACTTTTTACTGGCCCTTAAATAACTGTGTAATATCTGGGAAAAAAATAGCTACAGGAATAGCCGATCAATTGGTGTGTGTTTTATTAAGGATACTGCTGATTTTGAAACTATCAAAGTAATATAGTTCATCATGATACCTAGGAAGCTTTACTGAGCACTCAGAAAGGATAGGCCTAATGCCTGTCCACCCTTAATTTGACCCTCATGTGCATATGCATTAGGATAGAATTTTTAGTTATGTAATCACATATAACTTAATGGATCATTTCCATTAGTTTTGGGTTTTGGAAACCATTTCCTTGGGTTTTTATCTGATAAGACTGTAACTTATTTAGTATGTAGTATCTTAAATTATCTACTAATAACTTAAAGACTATGATTTTTTTTTCCTTAAGGCAGTCATATAATTATGATGTTTGTTAAATGTTGATTAGCTATTTCTCAGTACTAGCAATTTTTACAAACCAAAATCATCTCCAGAATAATCTTACAGTTTTATCTCAAGTGTTTGTGGATGACTCCCTAACTACTTTTCCAAAATTTGGTAGGATTGAATTTAAAGTTGAAAATATTATACTCGAATGCCCCTTTCTCAGAAAGTTGTAAGAAAAGAGAAAAGAATATTTTATGAAAGCTGCTTTTCAAGTATCTTATGTTTGCTTCTGGGAAATTTTTAGTTATTTAACTTTATATCAATAGTGGTTGCACTCTATGTTATCAAGCTTCTGAAAGTGTCTGAACTCAAAATTCTTCTAACATGAACAAAATATAGTTTATATTAGAGGAAAATTTAAGTGTGAGAACATATAAATTAATAAGTAAGGAGGTTAAAGTAAATTAAGTGCATCGTTTCAGTTCTTGTATAGATAGAATTGGTTGTACAGAGGTACCAAAGGAATGTATTATCATTAATATTTTATTAAACTTCAGCACACTTACCTTAAATGAGTCTTCTTGTAATTATAGTACAGTTAGGAAGTTAAATGATGTTGACAAATTCCAAAGAGTTTCCAAGCAGTTTGGTTTAAAAATAACAGAAAATGGCTGTGCTAAGACAGATGTTTTGTCCTTTCTCTTTTGGCAGATGTGATCAAGGTAACTACCTCAGAGTCAATTGCTGTCTTATAATTATTAATAATCTGTGCAATTTAAAGGTAGTATTATTTGATTTGTCCAACAAATTCCTTCAGACTTTTGGAGGGACCAGCTTTATTCTTTGTCATGGCTTTTATAATTAAAATAGTTCTGTGTCAGTCTGCATTAGAATTTTTAGGATTCTCATCACAGACTCCAGAGAGTCATCCAGAAGATTAAGTCAGAAAGTGTCCTCTGCAGATGTAGAACTCTCTAATGTTTTGATTATAAGATTTATTGCCTGCCCTAGGGTGTAACAAGTCCCAGTGTATAACCTTGTAAGATAAAATGACTACGTAACTGGTCTTTTTCTACTTCTGTGCTACTTTCTCCTACTTTCTCTGTAACGTTTACAAGAACTCCAATGAGGTGCTCTTTTAAACAACTTGGTATAAATCGAGTATACCCAGAAGTCATGCAATTATGCTATTCCTTGGCTACTTTTTGCAAAGGTGTATCTTCTGTCTTTGACTCATGTAATTCTCAAAGTAGCAAACACACACACACACACACACACTCACCAGATATCTCATTGTTCCACTCAGCTATGAGCAACAATAGAACCATTTGTGTTTTGAAGGTTGCCATCTTGACTAACATACTTGATACTTGGATCTTCAGCATTAAAACATTGCATTAGTTTAATTGAACTGTCTGAATTCTTAAACCGAGTCTCTAGGTGAAACAGGAAGCTAAATTAATGTCAATATTTTTTTTCGAGTAATAGCTATTGAATAATGGTTATTAATTGTAGCCTACAGACCATAGCTAGGATCCATGTGCGTACCTCTGTAGTAAACTATGTAATACCTGTCCTGTGGTTTATAATCTAGATTACAATCAGATGTGATAAAAGACACAAATTTAAAATATGGGATGGAGTACAACAATGAAAGTACTAAGAATAGAATCATGAAAGCTAGCACTTTCATACTTTTTTTTTTTTTCCTAAATTAACAAAATTGATTTCCTATATTAACAAAATAAATGAAAAGCCTCCTGTGTCCATTCTGCAAACACTGTAGTAAGACAAATTCCTGGGGCTCATCCAGTGGTTTTCATTTATAAGGAGACTGAAATACTCTTTTATTCTTCTACAGCAGATTGTCGGGAGTGCATTTGTCATTCTGGGTACCATCGGGGACTGCTAGTTCTAGTACTTGAGCAACATAGACTGTATCATCACTGCACAGGGCTTCTCCACTATCACAAAGGAAAGCTTCACATATACCTGAATTTACATCATCTGAGTAAGAAAGTTCATTCTGAAAGTATCAATCACTTTTTTTTGTTACCTTTCAAAGTGATCAGCTTTGCAAAAATATCAACTCGTCCTCTCAGTACCCTTGGATGCAGCCTGTTGAATTCCAGAACAGATTTATATCATATGTATTTGTCATATTTACATTACTCTTACATTATGATGGTCTGGCATAGAGATAAGTTCTGGTAACAGAACTTACGAACAATTCTGTCAAAGCGATTCTTGGATGTTGCTGATCAAGTCATACTCAAGCACAAGGCCCAAGAAGCTAAGGAGAAAATGTGACTTATTCGATGGCTGTATCTTTTCAGACTCTCACATTTTTATCTAATACTTCACTTCCACTTGGATCACATCATAAAATTTGGAAGAATCAAGTAATGTGGTATCAATGATTTTTTTCCATACAGGTGTTCCTGGCCACTTTCCAGAAGAAAGTGGAATTTCTTGATACTGAAGAGATGAGCTTTCTTCATGCTAAAATGAAATTCTTTTAACTGTGTAACACTGAGAGGTGACAGATTTTTTTATCTGGTTAGGTACGCTTTTCTGGAGGACACTACACACTAGGAAGTGAAAGGTTGGAATTTCCACGCCCCCACACCCCGATTCTGTCAGCCTACTTTTTTTCTTCAGCATATGAACATTTTATTTTATGTATTCATGGGACAATAAGGAAGAGTAAGATGTTGATCTCTGTGCCATGGCATCAATTATCTCATATAGTTTTGTATAGTATTAGAAGATACTGGAAATTTTCTCCTTTTACAGGTTTTCAAAAAATTTGAAGATGTTCATAGAATGTGCTGGTTTTCTTTATGGCTACGGAACTTGGGATAAAGGTCTGATCAGCACAGTTTATTTGAAGGGAAATGAAACCAAGAGCCCTTTTGCAAGACGTGTCTGACTTCTACTTACAGTGTGATAAATAGTGCAAGTTTGATAGTGAAACTTTAGTAAAGCCCATTATTAGTTTGCTCACACTGTAGAACTATCTTGCAACTGCCAATTCAAAGACCGAAATAATGGCATTTGATACAAAACTATGAATGATTTTTAGGGTTTTTTTTATTATTTGCCTGAAACTTTTCCTGTTCCTGTAGACCTCCCTGTGGTTATACTTATATGGACACTTGATTCCAGGACTTAGCAAAGTCTTACATTTAATTCTGGTAGTTTTATATAGCTATTGTCAGGGCCCTGAGTGCACTGTCAGGATCTACAATGGTTTTTTTCTTCACCTAGGGGTTTAGCTGCTTGTGCTCAAGACCAGATCTGATATGATGCATCTGTGTAACCTGGATGAGGGTGATGTGGAGAGATTCATGTGGAACAACAGCTCTGAGAGGCTTTGTCAGGCCTTCCCCACTGTGCGTGGTAACTACATTTAAGCTCACACCTTGTCCTCCGTCCTTTTGTGACCTGGGCTGTAGGCATATGTGTGCCTGGCCACATAGTTTCCTCATCTTCTGACCTGAATTTTTGTTTGATTTGAGACATCATTATGGACTTGTATGATGAATCTGACTTTTGTATGACACGGTTACTGTCACTGGACCTGCTCTGCTCTTCTTGCTTGGGACTGAGCTTCTTGCTGGTGAAGATACTGCCTCTGCCTGCTCTGCTTCACCCCCATCTCCTGGCTCACAGTCTTTGTGGTGCAGCCCACTCTTGCAGCTCCCTGACAACTGCTACCATAAATCGATATTGTGAAAAAACAGTTCTATACCTCTTTCACATCTGATTTGTTGAGGTGTTACGAAATTAATGTCTTGCCCTAAAAACGGGCTCACTGAAACCCAGACCATGTTCTTGATAGTTTTTTAATGTCATCATCTGGTAAATATGACTGCTAAAATCAAGGCCTGCTTACTTCTAAACTCCAATAATTTCCCCAAGGAACTAATTTTTACAGTGTTTGGACACCTACTCTTGCTCTCTGCTACTCAGCACCAAAATACTGTCCTCCAGTCTTGGGTATATTTGTTTTTTATGCAGTGGACTGACTGCATACAAACTGACTAGCTCAATCTGGCCATCCACATCAGATCAGAAATTCTACTACTAACACCTGTGCTATACCTGCAGGGGCTGAAGAAAATGACATCATGAACATTTTATGTGAGTATACATCTGCCCAGATGTTGAAACGTGCTTCTCTGTCTAAGAGAAAAATTCAAACCTTCTTTTTTTGTATGAAATTTCAACCTTCTCTATCATCTTCAACTTGTCTTTGCAATGGCATCCTAGAGAATTAGAGAATGGTCCCAGTTACCTATGAATTATTATTATGTTTGAAAGTGCATAGTTTAGCAGTTAGTGTTCCTTGTGTTTTTCCTCTATCAAGATTTGTGCTCCGTCAGCAGACACACATGAAAAGGTTTAGAATTATCTGAATTATGGCTATCAGTTCTGATTTATGTTTTAAAATATTATTTCTCAGGTCAACTTTTGCTTTTTAACTTATTTATTAGCTGCTGAATCTTAATTCAGTAAAGTAATATGTATTAAACTATTCAGGGATCAGGATCTATAATAATGAAAAACTATCCCAGGAAATCTCTGTTATGGTCCTTCTAAAGGCAGTCAGAAACCCTAAAACTATTTCAAAAAGTAGATAAGAAGAAATCTTCACATCCTTCAATGAGATTTTAAAAATTAGTTTGGATGATTTGTGAAATACAAATCCTTTTTTTTTTTTTTTTTTTTCTTGTAAAAGTTATAGCCCTAAACTACTTAGGCAGCTGTAACTCTTGCTTACGCTAAAGCATTGTACAATCAATATTAATTTAGTTGACCAATGAAATCTGAGAGAACTATTTGACATCTGTATTACAGATTGCTGTTGAGGTACAATATTACCCTATTTATTCTAACAAGATAAGGTTTACAGTTCCCAAATCCAGTGTGACAATCTTCAGAAATGTTAATATTCTGTGAAGATTTCTATAATCTGGGGAATATTTCAGTTTGTATGTTTTTGGTGTTTTTAAAACAGACAGATTTCTGTGAAGCAGAAAGATGTCGTAGGGGAAGTAAAACCACATAAATGTCTAGGCTTGAAGAAATTGTTAAAAGCTCTTCCTGGGACACTCCCACCCCTACTGTGAGATCAAATCTGCCAGCAACAGGTACAGTGTTGCCCTCCTAGAGGCTCCTGTCTAGCAGGGCAGGCTGCCAGCTGGAGAGATATTGTGGGAAACCCCTGGTGAGCAAGTGCAGTGTTTTATAATATCCTTCTAGCTGGCAGCTTGCCTAGGATGGTATTTCTGTGCACTCTTCAAAACACTTTAAGAAGTTTATTAAGATTGCAGGCAGCAACCATGGCAACTGGTAGGAACTATATTTCTCAAATTCACCAGAAAAATGTATCTACAAATACATAAGTGTGTATTGTGGGAAGGTACGGGTCAATCCAATACGCTATTGTAATTTCAATATATATGGAATAAGGTGGCACCTGGAGTCTGAGCACTACAGCCTAATCCAGGTGGGAAGACTTTCGGAATAAAGCTTTACACTGATATTTTTGTACATGTTTGTCTTTATCAGGTGATATGTTTCATGGTGCTGAAACATACTGTTATGTTCTAGTCATACATACAAACTGCAAGAGGGTCAATGAACAATGAACCATAGCGTAAATGATTACTTAATGGAGTACTATTAGCATGTGGATAATTAATATCCTTAGTGGTAAGCACATATAAGTTGTTTGGGTGTTTTTTTTGTTTTTGTTTTTTTTTTGTTTAAATTGCTATTTTCAGTGACATTTCTAGAAAAAAAAAGTCAAAAACCAAAACCCAAATCAAACCAAAAATCTAATCAAACACAAGCAAAGGAAGAGGAAAGAAAAAGCAGCCCAGTTTAAGCATGTAAAAGTAGAAAACCTTCTCACATAAATCATAACTTTTAAATCAGTATTTTTCTACCATTTTTCTACCATCACAATTTTCAATTCTTGAAAAAATTCAGTTTTGAGTAGTCAGTAGCCTGGCTAATGCTATTTGTTTAAAAGCTTTTTGTACGTGAGCTAGAGAAAAAAGGAATGAGTTAATTTGAGGTAATATGATTGCAGTCCCATTCTTAAAGATGATCCACTTGTATAATTAAGTTTTTATTTTTATTTTGTGTAATATTTGTAGTACCCTGTAGTACCCTGGCAGATAAGTATTCTTTATACAAGCAGTGAAGAATTTGTTCTAAGATTTTACCCCTCCCCTCACCTCTTCTAGAAAAATTCAATTTCACTTGCTCTATTGATGTCCTAGACAAGAGGGGAGATAAGGAAAGGAAGTATACTTTTAGCTACAGTCAGATGTAATTAGACTGAGAAATTCTAGGACTACCTACATCCTAGTATAGACTCATATTAACTACAGAACAATGTTAATGTTTTCTATGGTTCATTCACTGCCTCATGTATCCTTGGAAATAAGGGTACAGTGCTGTACACCACAGCCACACCCAGAGTGTTAGGGCAGGCCAAATGCAAATATTTTATCCTGATCAGAAATTTCAAAGCTGAGTATTTACCTTTTGTTCTCAGAAAGGCATTTCTGCCTGTGCAGATTTATTCTGGACTGTTTATATTCTGTAGACTGTCATGGTACGGAAAAAGGTCTCTGTAAAAGGAGACTTAGGCTCCAAGTGTTGTATACTAGAAACACCAAATGATTTAAATATATTTTAAACATCTTGCTTTCAAGTAGTCCTAGTGCAGGGAAAACTATTCTAGAAAACTCAGAAAATAAATTGTTGCCCTGTGATAGAAGGCTCAGAATTGAAAAAGTCATGGCTTTTGAGACTTAAGTACAAAGTCTGCTACCTGTTTCCTGCAAATAATTAAAAAAAATAAAAAATAAAAAATAGAAACCCCAATTGGTTTCTACAATGGCTGTATTTGGAGTGTGGTTGATAATATGTTTCTGTTTTAATTAACAAGAATTGCTTATGATATAGAGTAAGCATTGACAAAAGCAAGTGAACTAAAAGCAGGTGAAGTTATCTCTATTAAAGATAATCAACAAAAAGCAATCAAACAATAGAAGAGCAACTGACATTAACAAGTAAAAAGTTTAACAGTAGCAAGCACATTACATTGGGCAATAGTTTCTAGCCTTTTCCTTGTATTGTTTGCTGAAGTCTACAATCAGCATTCTGTTCTTAGGTATGTCTGTAACTCATTGTCTTCTGTCCCTGATTCTCACATGAGTTTTAGTTTATCAGCATTTCTTATAATGATTTTACAGTCTTGTTGCATCTGAAACAAGTATCACTTGGGGCCAGATTACTCATTTCTTTGCCTTGTGTACTCATTCATAACATTGCAAAATGGGTTAAAAGTGTTACCCCTCTGACTTGTTGGGCAAAGATGAAGTGGGTCTTACAGTTATTTGAATCAGGCGAGTGGTGGGAAAGGGAGAAAACTCATGTAAGATGTATAGATAACCCTTTCAGAAAACTTTCCATTTTTAGTTTCCTAGTAGATTCTAACAATCCATTGTGAGAGACTGAAATGTCAAATGACTGTCTCAAAGCTTGCTTGTGTCTGTGCAAACCTCAAGGACAATCTGTGGCCTTTGGATTAGTCTAAGTAATGTCACCCAAGGAAACAAGAGTGTATCGAAGGGTTCACACCCCCACACTCCCTTGCAGTTGCATTGTCAAATTCCTTAGATAAGTTCCAGAGGGGGAGACATGGACTGAGCAAATCCAAATGTTTATCACTGTCTCCACTGTGTAGCCATTTGTGACTCTATTGTGTACACCAGGCACCATGCGTGCATTGCTAATGGACTGATAAGAGGTGAGCTTTTCTGCCCCAGAAGTCTGTGCAGCAAAACCATGTGGAACCAGAGAGAAAAAAACCTAAAGGTCATCAGATAAGCTAATCAGTGGATATGATGAACTTAAAAGGCAACAGAAAACTTTGCTGCCTGTGCACCCACCACCGAAGAACTGAAGACTGAGGACCAACAGGATGCTGCTGGATCCACGGTGGTGACTATTCCTGTGACTCTATCCCGCATGCTTGCTGTATTTCTGTTTTTTCCTTCCATTTCGTCCTATCAGTACCACTCTTCAGTCTTAATAATAAAAAAACTGGTTTGGATATACAACATTTGACCTCATTTGTGTCTTAATCTTGCTCTTGGGATAATATTGAAACCTCTCCTGACATTGGATCAGGACAGCCATTAAGAAAATAATTTTATGTCTACTTACATATTTATGAATATTAACCAAACCCTACAGTTTTGCTAGCCTTTATATAATAACATTGAACTCCTGTTTGTAGCTGTCTGATAAAACCACTCCGAGCTTTTAAAATAAAGTAAGAATATCTATCCAGGCATTAGGAACAGGTGTAGGGTGAACTAATTATTGAAAAACATATCCTTTGTTTTCTTGTATAAAAGTTTTATTTGATATCAGGATTTCTACAATAAAGTTATACTTTGTTATGGAGAAAAGAGACAGATGATGACTAAAATTAATTAAAAAGAAAAGAAATTGAAATTACCAACTTGGAGTTTTAAGTAACACATTGTCAAAAATGGTATACAAAGATATTCAGAAGTCTTGAAGACATGAGAATGATTTTAGCTTTGCTAGATTCCTCATCTGTGGACAAATATTCTGTATCTTGAACATGTGGAGAGGATGAGGCATGTGTTAGCTGAGTTACTCATGCAAGGTCATACAAGGAAAGTATGATGAAACAAGAAAAAGATCTAGGTTTTCTGTGATATAGGCAGTAAACAACCTTCCTATTTGCTGAAAATGAAGAAACCTTCATCCAACATTTTTTTTTGCTTCTTTAGACTCTTCCTTTCCATAAATTTCTCCTAGTTATCTGATTGGGGTGTCAATAAAAGCAATTCTCTGAAAAGAAGGGAATTATATGGAATATATTCCTCTTACTAGATTCTTAAATTAGTAACGTGGACCTTACATGAGTCAGCACCCTATTCAGCCCTGTCAGAAGCTTGTTCTGCATGTTGCAGTGCTGTTAGAGCAACTGAGATTTAGCACTTTAGATTTCCTCTCAGGAATTTATAAGACTCGGGGACACCCTCAACTAAACACTTAGCCAATATTTGATGTTAGTTTCCAGTCCTTCTGAATCTGTTTGTGTTTATAGCTAAACTGATATTCAATACTAGGGGCTGGAATGTTCCAGGTGGGCAATATTAATAACATTGCTTTGCTCAGAAATATCTTGAGAAAAGTCTTTTACAACAGATAATAGTTCTCTTATTCATTTTTTAATATTTTTATGTAAAATAAATGACAACAGTACCAGATTATCCACTTGGCAAACAAATTACATAGGCTTGTAGTGGAATATCAGCTCATTATATATGAAGAGAATATGCCTTAATGTTAAGTAAGTATCATTACAGCAGCTTGAAGATTGTCATTATTGACAACACCTTCCACCTTCCTTATGGTAATATTTCACACAGTTTAAATATATTAAGGGTCAGATGTAGTCACTGGCTCAAAGAGCAAAGATACCTCTAGGTATATACCTTCAGTAAAAGAAATATTTCTGGTTCTTGGCTGGATTTTACACAGCAAGCCACTGCAACAGCAGGGTTTCCTTTGCAGCTCCTGTGATCGTGCTGACTTGTTATCAGCCAGCATTTGCTAGTAATGGACTCTTACATAGGCTTTGGGGTGAGATGCAATCTTCTTTAACTAAGCCCATGTCTGAAGAAGCAAGTCATTGCTGAGACACATTAATCACATAACTCTGATCATATGCTTGTTAATCATGAAGCTTCTGTCCAGCTAGGTGTGTGACAAGATCTGTGTTTCTCCCACTTTCCCCACTCTTTATAGAGCAATTAACCTACAATGTTAGAATCTACGAGAAAAAAATATTATATCAGCAGGGGCAATAATTAACAAGCTTAGCTGTAGTAAAGACTGTATGTACTGAAGAAAAAAGCTTTGCACAAAGAGATGCAGGGCAAGGTGCTACAAAGCTGAAGTAAGAAAAACAAATAATGATATTAATCTAGAGAAAGAAAGTTTACAGGTCTCAAGTATAAGGAAATGTAACTGTAAAAAAATTTGTTACTTTTTGCTCTGTACAATTAGCTGGCAAAATTCAGTGAACCATTTAAAGCTGTGCTAACAAAAAGTCGTTGAAAATGGTGTAAGAAACATGTCTAGCTGTCTACAAAACAAGAAAAACTGAAAAAAAATAGATTGATTGTTATGCCCTACTAGCACTGAGACCAGACAGAATGGCACTGACTCCATACATAGTTAATACAACTGCATGAAGAACAGAGGTTTTGTCACTAGGGCTGACATCATGCCATGAGCAGAGGGTAAAACAAAAAATTTTGATCACTCATGCATAGCCTTGGGAACATTCCAGCACTCTGAATTACCCTGCACTGACCAATCTGATGACCCTAGAGACATAATTCTAAAGTTGGATCTGCTTTCCAGAGAATCACTTCCTCCTCCCAAACTGCATACATACCCAGATCAGAAAATTCAGAAGTCTCATGTCTATAAATGAGTTAAATCTAGCCTGCTGAGTTCAGAATTAATGTTTTATAGTTTTGGAAATAAGATATCCACAGATTTTTTATAGATATAATTATCCAGAAAAGGACTAACATTTAACTTTAAAACATGACTTTTTAAAATACCATAAACATACATTAAGTACATTTATACTCATAATAGTCACAGCATATGGAGTAATGTATATTTTGAAGTGTTTTAATGATTCTGCATAACATTTTAAAAATGTTTCTTTACTTCTAGATTAGATTGTGACATGAAGTTACATCAACATGAGTTTGGTGAGCCATGCATACAGAGGATAGAATTCCTAATGAAGAATGTGCTTCACAGTAAGTAAATACCAACTTTTTCATAAGGATTTTCATATATGCAGACGTTTTCTTGAGCACATACAGTCTGGCTACATCCAATTACACAAACAATTCTTTCTAACAAGTCTTACTGGTGTTCTAAACCTGAAAAATATACATAGCAACATGAAATTCAAGTTTATCCCCCCCCCCCGCTCTGCAATCACTCTTTCATCTGCGTAATTGTTAGAAGAAAAAAAAAAAACAACAAACAGTGTGAAGGAATACATTTGCTAAACAAACTGATAATAACCCAAACTTCAAACTCTCTCACCTCCTCTTCAGGAGTGTTAAACTCTTGAACATTTTTTCTTAATCTTTTTTGTACCGTGATCTGTGATGAGAACAGAATTTGGACAAGTTCATGTAAAAACTGCTGGAAACAATATAGTTTGATGAGTTCTAACTAACTGCAATTACTATTATGTTACTTATGAACATATTACTATTATGTTCATATTTATATGAAAAAACCCATGCTTTTTTTGTTGTTTACTCTGAGGTCTTTTCATTATAATAATAATGATCATTTACTTCCTTTGAAAACCAAACTTGGGATGTTGAGAGCTATTGTGTTGACGTTTGGAGACCATTAAGGAATTTTTGAGCCTAGATTTTATTTATCTAGTATGATAAAGGCAATCATCAGAGCCTAGTGTTTCCATCTTAATCTCATAATGACCTTTCTTCACTTGTATGTAGAAAAATACATTTTATTGAGACCTATAAACTAGATAAGACATGTGGAAAGTGTGAGAGACTGAAATGTCCTATGACTGTCTCAAAGCTTGCTTGTGTCTGTGCAAACCTCCAAGAGAAGCTGCCACGGCCTGTGAATTGGTCTGGGGGATGCTGCCCAGAGAAGGGGGAGTGTATTAGACAAGCCTCAAAGGGGCAGAGGTTGCTGAGCTGGCCCCATCCTGCAGCCGACTGTGGCTCTATTGTGTAGGCCAGACCCCGTGCCTGCATTGCCAATGGACTGACAAGAGGCAAACCTTCCTGCCGTTGATGCAGGATGAAACAAAACCTGTTGGACCAGAGGAAAAAAAAATAAAGGCGAGCAGATATGCCAATCAACTGCTATGATGAACTTTAAAAGGCAGCAGAAAATTTTTCTCTTTGTGCATCCACCACCGAAGCCAGATCCGTGTGCACCCACCACCGAAGAACAGAAGACTGAGGACCAACGGGACACCGCTGGATCCATGGTAGTGACTATTCTTGCAGCCCTATCCCTCATCCTTGCTTTATTTCTGCCTTTTCCTTCCATTCTCTCCTACCACTACCCCTCTTCACCTTTTTAATAATAAAAACCTGTTTTGGGTATACGGCATTTGACCTTGTTTGTGTCTTAATCTTGCTCCTGGGATCATATCAAAACCTCCCCCGGCATTGGATCGGGACAGAAAGGAAGAGGCATTTTTAGAAGAGGTTATATGTTTGGCAAATTCAATTACTTATGCAGAACTTTTTAACATCTGAAGAATTCTGAAATCATGAGTTTTCACTGTAGTCATTCTGCTATTATCTATGTGTTTTTTTATTTCTGCACTTAGGGCAAAACCTCTTCTCTTTCCTTCCTCTTTTCCCTCTCCTCTGCTCCCCTTTTTTGATGGAATAAGACCTATGATAGATTAGAAATCAAAGTCTGTAGCATCAGTACTATCATAAGCATGAAAGATTATGACTTACTAAAATCTGAACTGTTACATAAAATGAATGAGTAAATATTTTTAAGCCAATCCTTAAAACCTAAAGTGACTAATTCACATGTATGATTCTGTAACCACTTTCCTAAGTTTAATTTAACTATCTATGTTTATTGGAATAGCTTAACAGATCAGAATTTGGCCATCTGAATTTATATATTCATTATATAAGTTAGTGGAAGATGATTGGAGCTACAGCAGTGCATTCTGCTGTTTACTATTACTTTTTTCTTTTATTTGATGACCTTCAGAGAATACTGCAAGATTTGATTGTCATTAATGACTAAGAAAAGGAGTTGGAGATGATAGGGAGAAACCGGCTGTAGCTTGCTTTACTGGTTCAGAGTCCCTTCTGTGGTTTTTTGTGCTTGGAGGGATTTTTGTACATATTTATAATTAATTGTTCAGTATCTTATGTACTACATAAGCATTTCTATAAGAAGATACACAGAATATAATAAATACCAGGTTAGTAGTTGGGCCCTAACTAAGTTAGATGGCTTGAACACCTAAATGAAGCATTTACTCTACTGTATTTTTTTCTGAACATCAAGCAACAACAGCTTATACTTTTTTAGATATGTTACACTGAATGTTTAAATATGATTTTTTGTGATAATTAACTACTTTGGGTACTTATCAGCAATAATGCTTCATCATCTAATCCTTTGAGGTACATAACTGGTGTAAGGATAAAACCAGTAATGCTTAGATTGACCTTTACTCTAAATAAGAACTGTTTCCATGAGCTTTATACTACTCAGTTATGTATGTGGCAGCATGAGGTGTTCTGAAGCAATTAATGCATTAGAACTTGATGTAGTTCGTAACTACTTGGGGATAATGCATGCACGTCCTTACAAAATTTTTCCCAGGAGAAAATAACAATTAAAAACTGAATTAGAATTTGAAGAATACTTGTGTAATTTCACTTTTTATTTTAAAAAATCATACTGAAATGTTTCAAATAAAGGGATTCTTATAATTTTGTATTAAAATTCCAATATTTTATTTATTGATGTCTAAAAATCCAGCATTCTTTCAAGAACAATGTGAAATTGAGTCACCTTCTTTGGCAGTTGTGTACACAAAATTTTCTACTGCAGCTTTGTTTATTCTTGATTTTGCTATTCAGTTTATAGCCAGAACTTGTAAAAATCATCTACTTTCTCCCTTTTAGAAGATCTTTATAAGTGAAAGCAATTTGCCTACTCTTTTTTTTTTCCCCATTAAACCAGCAAATGCAATGTAAGTAGACGCCTACTACCAGAAATAGAAAACAGAAAAAAGGGTATTCTGCTCCAAAAATGCTTTTTTTCCTGTAACTTGAAGTTTTCTTAGACATGTTTCAAGCAACAGCAAACTTCTGTAATATATAAAATGACAATGTGTATATACACAAAAATAATATTATAGATGTATAAAATTAATATCAGTAAATGCTTACCATTAAACTTTGTCCATTCATTCTTTTTAGACATTTTTATGATTGCATCATGCACTCTATTAAAATTGTAAGAATACTGTGATATGCTGTCCCAATCCAATAACAGCGAGGGTTCTTAAATGATCCCAAGAGAGAGATTAAGACACAAATGAGGTCAGATGCCATACAACCTTGTAAGCTTTATTTCCTGTAACAACTGATAATAGTGATAGGACAGAGAGAAGAAGAAAGAAAAAGTCAGAATATCTAAGCAAGCAAACGAAAGAGATGCAGCAAGATCTGTTGTTGGAAGCTCTCAAATAAACAACCAACCACCAAAAATAAAAATTTATTTTTAACACAATTAACTAGCTCTCCATAAATTATAGGTTTGAATGTCTGTGAGAGAACAGAACTGCTTTCTAGGGTTTAAGGGCAACCCAGAATGCATAACAAAGAACTCTATAGGGTTTAACAGTGACCCAAAATGCATAACAAAGTCCCACTCCCTGGGATTTTATGGCAACCCAAGACACTCTATCACTCACCTGACAAGTGAGGGCTCTCACCCTCGAGGCCCTGCTCAGGGCAGCGTCCCGACCCAAGGCCCCTCGAGGAGTTTCCTTGGGCAGCGTCCTGACCCCAGGGGAGAGTCCTCGACCGCAGCTGCTGCTCCAGGGGACGAGCTCCTAATGGCTCCCCCAGGGGACCCCATTGATCCCCAGGCCCAACCTGACCTGTGGTCAATAGCGGCTCCATTGGCCAAAGGCCCCAACTACCGTGAGGCCCCAAGGACAAAGGCAGCCCCGAGCTGCTGCACCTCAGCAGCCAAGAAGCTCTGCTCTCATTGAGTGGGTGCACCTGCCACATTAGCTACCACCACCACCACCACCAATTCAGCAGCATTCCATTGGTTCGATCTTGGTGCATGGGGGGTCCCTGTAGGTGACGGGAATTCTTCAAGAGAAGTGTACACAGTCCTTTTATCATTCCAGTCCCCACAACCAGTCTGCCTATTTCCACGGAGCTCATTATCATGTTTGCTGCCCCGTGTTTCTCCATGTGCACGTGCCCAGGTGTTCACGGTGGTTGTACTGGAGGGGGGGTTGGCCAGTGACATCTTTAGCCTCTTCACATCCTGCTCATCCCCTGGCCCTGTGTACGCATGCAGCTTGGTAGATGTTATGAAAGAGGTAGTTGTTCCAGCTCTGGGCAGACACCGTGGGTTTTTTGGGGATAGTTTTGTCCTCTTCAGGGCTTGCTTCTTCATGGCAAAGGGATGTTGAAGCCCAGTTTAGGCAGTGGTGCAATGCTGAAACAGGCAGTTGACATGGTCCAACAGTCTTATACCGCCCTGAGGCTCAGGAGGTGGTAAAAGCGCAACAGCAGTGCCGAGAAAAAACAGCTGACACAGTCCCTTACGTCTGCAGATGATGTCCAACTACCTATCATTTACTTTTCAGACA
Source organism: Athene noctua (assembly GCF_965140245.1). Lineage (NCBI taxonomy): Eukaryota > Metazoa > Chordata > Aves > Strigiformes > Strigidae > Athene > Athene noctua. Next base: position 22,631,410 of record NC_134040.1, on the reverse strand, counting down.
GCCTATCCTTTACTATCTGAATGACCTGATATCTGGATAGAGTAGGAAGATGACTCAAATGGAGTAAAAATATAAAAAGTGATGAAGGATAAAAAGGGGATTTCACTTTTAGAAATCTGTCAATGCTACCTCACTACTGACCTAGGATATCTAATCACAGATCATTAAGTTAGTGAAAACCTCAGGGTCACCCTTGTCTTATTCCTTATCCCCCTACAATTTCCTTTTGTATTAAGGAATTTAAAAGGGACATATGAAAGGTTAATAGACCAAGGCAACAGATAACTGGGTTAATCGGAGCAGAAACTGTGAAGGTCTAAGAAGCTGAGAAGCTTTTTAGACGTATGAGGTATTAGCTGGTGACTGACAACAAGCCAGGCCTTTACTCACTTTAAAGTTCGGAGATTCATACAGGACTAGTATGCTTAGATTTTGCCTTTTCCAGATATGTTTGCTAGTTTGGGCGGATTTGGTGCTGAGTATGACTCATACTGTTCTTCAACAAATATGAGAGAGCTTACTTGACAGAAATCTTTAGTGTAGCAGCAGTTAAGCTGGACAACAGGATAAAGTGCTGAGGTTTCCAAAAGACTACAGATACACTCCTCTCTTCTTGGAGTCTGTTTTCAACTTTCCAGAAAAATGCTGTGACATGGAGTTTTGATCGCAGATAAGAAGTGGAATTTTTCTAATTTCCACTATACAGATGGTGATAACACAAGCTCTCCAGAATGTTATTACATGCTGTTTAAGAAGATCTGTGTTCCCTGAGAAAATATGGACTTCAACCAACTATAATAGAATATAATCAGATAAATCCAGATATCATATAAAGTGTCCCAGAAAAATGCCTAGGACGCATTACTGTACTATTATCATACTCTCAAAAATCCAATCTTATTAGTGGTTGAGGTAAATTTCAGGTACAGTGTGAGTCCAAACAGTAAGCTTTCTGGTAGCTTGTTTTCAAGTAATATGGTATCCAGTTTATTTATAGGATTCCGTCATGTTTAAGAGCACCTTCTTTGCAAAGGTCTTCTGAATGATGTATTTTTAATTCACCAGTTCTTTGCAAGTGAAACTCTTACATGACATGTAAGATATTTTGAGTTTTGTAATTATTTATTTTAAGTTACTTGCAGTAGTTTAATACTTCAGCCCTGTTTTAGATCAACACTGAAATATTCTGATTAAGATATTAACATCAGCTCACTTCAAGGTATTCATCACTGTATGAATGATATGAACCCTATCAGTCCAATAGATACTCTTAATAATTTTTCTTTCTTTTAAAACTTGATGGACAAATAAACAAAGAATTAGATGAGAAGAATCAAAGCAGAGAATGCTAATTTTAAATGTGTTATCTGTATATTCCATATGTATATTTTTTATATTATTCTTAAAAATTATTATTATTATTATTAATTATTATTTTAAGCTCGTATGACAAAGTTTTTCTATGAAAAGAGTAGTCTGATGATAAAACTTTAAACAACAATTATCCATCTGAAAAGGTTATACTGATAAAGTAGGTAAAATGAAATATCAAATATTGGTTAGAATGAAACAATAGAACAAAAACTTTCAGCAGAGGTACATCAACTAATGTGTAGAAATTGATTGGAACTAAATCAGCTTACACTAATAATCAGGTTGTCCTTATATAACTATGAATGGAATTAAATGCATTTCTATAAGAAATTTGATGTTAATATTTTTGAGTTAATATTTGATACACATCTTTTGAAAAGCAGCTTGTCTCCCATGTTTCCTTCTAACCAAAGCTATCTTAAAGGAAATGATTTCTATCATCGCTGGAAATACTTGGTTAGGCCAAAACTGAGCACTTGTGTAAAGTCTTGATCTAACATTAACATATTAAATTACCATTAAAATATGTGTATTGTAGGATAAAAGCAATTTTATGTTGCTATTGCAATTTGATGTTTTTGTTTGCTCTCATGTTGCTATCTCTTAAGTACTTGATACACAAATGTAGTTAAATATTTATGGTACTTTCTATTATATTGTGTTTCAGAAATACATCTACTGAATATAAAAATTAATTTTCTTAAAAAACAGATGTTTCATTAAATAAAACTTTTTTTAATTTAAAAGTATATTTCTATCTATTAAACATTTTCTTTAAATTGTCTATGGAAGACACAGAACAAATGAAAACTAATCAAGCTGTCATTTATTAAATGTTTGAAAGTGGCTTCTGAATGCCTAAATTTTAATTAACTGTACATATTTTGAAAGCTTTGCTATGTATTTTTTCTTACTCAAGAGCTATTCTTCTGTGCTAGAGTAGGTTGTTTGTAATATCTAATTGAGAAATTCAGAATTCAAGCTGTGTGTAGGTGATACATGAATTTTTCACCCCTGCTGACAACCACATTGGCTTCTGTGTAATTCTTTAAACTGATTCAATCAAACTCATGCTGCTTATGCTTTTAATTGATTGAATTAAAACATCATTTTAAACACTTAATCATTCCATTAGGCAGGGCTGTGTTTGCCTATTCTATGCTCAATCCAGCACAAAATAAACACAGATTTCTTACCCACAAAAGCGGATAAAACTGGTTTCTCAGTCTCTTGGTCTCCCTGGTTTGATAGCCTCATCTAAGCATCTTGCAAAGGAGCTCTCTCTTTTCTTGCAAAGGAGACTGAAGATGTGCTCTAGGAGAAGTGTATCTGCCAAAGATTATGAAGAATATTTTGGTTTGGAAAACTGGGTGTGAGCACTGACCTATGAATTCAGAATGAACTGGCTAATAAGACACATACACTGCTGCTTCCTAAATAGACCCAGAATATGAAGTTCCATTCCTTTGGGTTTCCCTGTGGAATCATTCAGAAGAGTATTGTCATCCTGGAAGAGAAAGTTTTCACAATATGTCATCTTTAAATATTTTCTTTACTTAACCAAGAAATACATGCAGTCACATTCTTACATCAAGAATTATTTGAGCATGCTGACTATTAAATCCCGAAGCCTTAAAACCTTGGTCACAACTCTAAACTTTTAGAAAAAGATAACCACATGAAATGAGTAAATCACCATTTGAAAGCTGTTGAGAAAATTGTCTGGCAAATTTCAATTACCTTTACAACTTCTAACTAGAAGTCATAATAAACTAGGATTTTTCAGCCTACATTTACTGGTTAGATTTACTATTAGGAATGTATTTACCAACAATAGAGAAAAAGTAGACTGTTCTCTCTCTTCTATTATATTTTTATTCTTGCCATTTGCTTTCTTCCAACTTAACTGCCTTTATCTGTGGCTCTTTCACAAAGCTGAGCTTTTACCATCATTGTATTTTAACAAATAAACTGATTATAATTTTATAATGCTACTTTTTGTATCTTTCTATGTATTATATTTTCATTTCTCTAAGGCAGTTCCATAAACATATTTTAAAATACTGACTACACAGACAATGATAAAAATCTTTTGATAAGTTGCAGAGATATAAAACAAAAATAATTTTGTGGAAGGCAATAGGAATGTGCCACATGCATGGTTCACTCATATACTTTCCCTTAATCTCACATCAGTGCTGCTCATACTCAAACTTCTCAGAAGCTTAAAATATTTTCCCAGCACAAATAAGGTTATTTAATATAAAAATTCTTCTGGTTTTACTCCAAATATCTATACTGTTTGTCTGAATGAAATTTTTATTGGCTTAGGACAAGCAACATTCTGTTCTAAATATATATATATATATCTTTGAACAATATATCTTTGTTCTAAAGAGGCACTGTCTCATGAGTCCTATGCTTGATACCTCTTAATGATATCAAGTGTGCATATTTACAATGTTGTTATATTTATTTCTAATTTCACTTCTGAAAACACAACCTGAGCTGTCAGGCTCAAGCTGTGTTCTTCTCTTTGTATCTGTCATCACTGCTAATAAGGATTTGCATGCCAAATTAGGCCTTTGGTTACAGATGAAATTCCATTACTTTCAAATTATGTCCTCAGTGACAACTCCATAATTTCATAATCTTCATTTTGGCAGTACACCTGTAACTAAATAGATTTTAAGCCTGATCCAAACGTTATTGAAAACAATGAGTGTCTTTATACTGGCTTAAATTAGCTTTAAATAGGGCTTTATTTAACAACTCTATTAATGAAGTGCAAGAAGGCTTAATACTTTTCTCATTCTCTCTTAGCTATGTTGGCTAGTAACAACAATCAAAAGTACTACTGATTCTTTTTTAAGAAGGTAAATTTTAAACAACTTCTGAATACATACATGAAAATAACTGTTTTACAAATTTACCTCTGGACAGTAGTAGAGAGGTACATAGAATGGTAACTATTTTGCAAAAAAGGTCTGAGTAATCACAGTCTATAGTGAAATTGTACTTTAGGTTTCAATAAGATGTTTTTTTCAGTGTAGGGATTGATGTCTTTAACACTAAAAAGAAAGTACAATTTCATTAGCACATATTTTTTAAAAAAAACCCTGCAGAAAATTATCCATCTGATAAATATAGAATGTATATGAATGTTTGGAAACAGCTCTAAAATACATATTTATTATGGTGCACTAAGGCAAATCTTAAATGAATTGAAAATGGCTTTTGGTCTGAGCACTTGTAACACTGCATTATGAACATGCTTTCTGGAAATACAAAAAAGACTAATATAAATCTTAAAGTGCTCTTAAACTGATTAGTAGCCTATATATACATAAAAGGCTTTGGGATACTTCAGCATATTCTTAATTTGGATTTTAACTGACTTTGGATAAACAAATGTAATTTATATAAAGAAGTTTGCTGTATATTTTTGTAAAGTTTAGGGTCAGGAGTAAAAAAAACCCTCTATGAACTGCTTTTATTCTAAAAAATACTGTTGCTATGACAACTTTGAGTAGCTTTTAAGGTGATGTCCTTTTTATTTAAAGTATTTTTAGAACTTTAGTTACCCTAACAACAGGATACACTTAAAACAGCAACTTCTGACAAGTTCTTGTTTTCAGAGAAAATCTCTTGTTTTCTTTTTCTTTCCTGATTATAAACTTCTAGTCATTAAATGATGAAAAGGATAAAAGAAACAAAGCTTGCAAAACATGTTTCACACATTTGTCTCCTCTAAACAGCTTTAGTATGAGCAGCAGCAAGTAATTTGTATTGATAATTTCACTGGCTTTTTACTATGAGGAGATCAAATGATCAAGATGGGAGAGTATGACAAATATTTTTGGCTGTCATACTGTTGACTTGCGGAAACACGACTCTACAACTGTGGAGTTGTAAAGTGGGTAGGTTTATTCAGCGCTGGGCGCATGGGGGATCACTCCACCACAAGCATGCGCACCCTTTGCAGTTCTTGTCCTGCTTATATGTTACAAAATAATGCGTATTCATAGAATGCTTATACATATACATAATATATCCCCGCCTTCCCTCGCTTCTCATGGTAATCAGGTCTCCTCCTCTTGCATCTGCGCGTTGAGCTCCTTTGGTGGTCGCAGATTCCTGGGCGGGGGTGTATAGATGAAGTATCTCCTCTTCCTTGCCGATGAACTTTTCACCCTGTCCTTCTGCGCAGTCTCAGTTGTTCCCTGGCCCCTGGCCAAACCGCCAGGCCAGTTTGTGTTGGAATTCGGGATAATCTATTGCTGACCAGAGGAGGCCTCTGTTCAGGCCAGAAGATAGTAGCCTAGCAACACTATCAGTATCCAGCATGTCTATGCACACAGGCCCCAGCCTTGCACAGGCCTAAAGTTTGATCTCGCTGCATCCCCTAAACTTCCCATATCACCGTAGTGATATGTTATTGTAGTTCAGTAGATAAATATTTTTAAAATAGGCTGTATTTCCTATGTAACCTGCTTTACTTCAGTTAATAATAGGGGAAAATATATTGCAAATCTCCATTACTACAAGAAAAAATGTTTACTTTTTCTTACTCAAACCAATGTCTTTATAAGACATGAATAGCATAGATTGCTAGAGCATGATCCATATCACTCACCATCTAATGGTCAATAGCACATGTCAATGGAAGAGTATAAGAACTGGTTTGGTCATTCTTTTCTGCTACACTTTTCCACTTTGCAGTACAGGTACTCTGCTAAACAGAAATGGTAGCACTTATTTTGATGAATTTTGCATTCTCTTTTTTTTTTTTTTTTAAATATTATTTTAAATTCATTCTAGTGGGGGTTTTTTTTAACATTTTGGTGAAGAGCTGTGAATATTCTCCATTCATTCTGAGAAGAATAAGGAATTAATTGCTTGTCTTTGTTATAATTTGCCACCTGCTCCTTTCAGCTAATGACCTCTTAACTATTACATTGGAAGACCCGTGGATAGTTGTTCAATTTCTCCATGACAGTCTTGATTTTAAAGACCTCTATCATGTTAATCTTCAGTTATCTTGAACAGGCTGAAGAATATTATTCTAGGAAGTACTTGCTGAATGTATGGATGGTTAGATGGATTTAAGACTGGCTAGAAGATCATCTTGAAAGAGTGATGGTTAATGCCTTAATGTCTGGTGGCTGATAATAAGTGAAAAATCCCTGGAGTCAGTATTGGTAAACAGAAGCTTTAAGAAGCTCATTAAGAATAACTGTACACATCATAACAGGCTGGAAAGTGGCTGATTGAGTAGGAGCTTAGCAGAAAAGGATCTGCCAAGTTAAAAAAGACAATGTGCAGTAAGATGAGCAAAGGCAGCATTGAAGGCCAGCTGTTCTCTAAAGGAGAGGGTGCTGGGAGTCAAGCACAATAACACATCCATCAGAGCAGGACCTTACCAGTCAGACCTCTGTCCTGCACTATACAAGTGAGGTGTGCAGGGTGGGCCCAGGCATGGCAGCCACGTTCAGCCAGGTCCAAATCATTAGGCAAGTGTGTGGTTGATGAAGAAGATCTAATGTAAAGCTAGGAAGTCAGTCTGCAGCAGGCTTAGGCCTGATGATGGTAACTAGGATCAGACATGTCCCTGTTGACTGCTGTCTTGGTTTCAGCCAGAATAGAGTTAACTTTCCTTGGGCTGAGAAGGAGCACAGCTAGAGGGCTGGGTCCCGATCAATCGTTGGAGCATTCCGTATCATGTGATGTCACACTCAGTATATAGGTAGACATGTACTCTCTCTCGCACGCCATTTTCAGTGTCCGGGTAGGCGTCAAGGGATTTTCTGGTGCGGTCGGATTGCTGCTGAGGGGTGGGGGGGCGGGCTGTGTACCTGCTGCCACCTTGGTAAGCCACTGCTGCATTTTACCTATTTTGGATTTACTATTGTTACAGTGTGTTGTTACTATTAATATTTTTTTTTCTTTTTTATATTCAACCTACGAATTTCTTCTTTTGTCCCTCCCCTACTTCACTTGGAAGCAGGGAATGGGGACGTGAAAGGCTGGCCACATGGTGATTAACTGGCAGCTGAGTTCAAACCACAACTGCCAAGAAAATCCAGTCACTAGAGGTCTGATGACAAGTCTGGAAGTCAGTTTACAGGTCAGGGGTCCACGGGCAGACACAGCAAACATACCAGATATCTCAGGCCAGGACTAAAGGTCCTAAACTTATCTTAAATGGAGGCCCTGGACCAAGGGAGGGGGTGAGGGGTGGAAGCCACAGGGGGGATGTTCAGGGCCATTAAGGTCAATTAATTTCTTCAGGGAACTGACAATACGCCCTTTTTCTTAGCACTGGGAGGTCATACCTAGCATATTGTATCCAGTTTTGAGAGAAATAAAGGAATAGGTAAGAGAAATGTGGTGAAAGTGGAAACCTTGATAGCTGACAGGTGTAGAGATGGCCAGGGTTCTAAAGCATGTGTCCCACAGTGAGTGAATGAAGGAGCTGAATCTGTTTAGTGTATTGAAGAGAATGATTCTTTCATGTCTGCGACCAGTCTTACTCACTTGTTTGAGGTAACCCACTTAACTATGTGCATTATGGCAAATTCCTTACAGAAGAAATGGCAATAGAAATTTTTTTTAGTTTTCAGAAACACTTTTTAGTGAACAAAATTTGATGAATAAAATGTTTCAGGCAAATTTTACCATACTGTTCAGAATGCTCTTTTATCAGTCTGCTCCCTTTAAGTGGGATCCCATTGTTAATGTTTGCTTGGATTAGTTTCAGGATGAACTCTTTAAATATTTCAGGTTAGGGTAAAATGTCCCATAACATTCCACAATCCACAGCATCTGCATGGATAATTAGGTAATTTTAATGAACATTCAGTTGAAAATTGTTCTTGACAGCATCACCTCAGTCAGTCTTCATACCCTTGGAGTGTACAAGCCATAGAACAAAATCTAGTCTGTACTCCTGATGTATACCCATCTCTCCAGGTTTCTGTCCCACATACCTTAGCTGAACTTTATCTCAGCATTTCCACCAGCTAATCTTGAGAAAAGTCTCAAGACTTTTCAAGCAGATTTATTTCCCCTTCTGTTTTTTTGGTGTTTTTTTTGTTTGGTTTTTTTTTTTTTTTGGTTGTTGTTGTTGTTTTTGGGTTTTTTTGGGTTTTTTTTTTTCAGGAGCACTTGCATTACCTGAGTGGATTTATAAGTCTTCCTGCTGTACAGCATGATATCTGGAAGCAACAGGACCTTTATTTTGGGCTAAAGCTCCAGTATATTTTTATTTCATTTCCCAGATGAATGAAGGAGGAACTCCCTTCAAGGCTTCTTTCTGCTTTTCTTCCAACATCTCTTATTAAATTGTTTGAGCACAGCCAGTTACCCTCATAGAAAGTGTGTGGGAAGGTGGGAACATGGTCTATGCTCTGAGATCATGGCTGAGATGTTCCTTGTGCAGTATCAAAATGGACAAAAATCGCAAGTTGTGGCTTGGAAGGGTGAGACTGGACATGAGGAAAATCCTTTATTCTGTGGGAGGGTAAGGCAACACTAGAACTGTTCAGAGCAGACTACTAAACCAGGCTGTGGAATTTTGCTTCTTGGAAGTTTCAAGATTTGTCTAGACAAAGCCATTATGGAGGCTATTCCAGATGTTTTGTCGTATGTGTCACCTTCTCTGAAAGTTTTCTAGCTGTATTATTCCTTTTTTGCTATATCTAGTCTACTATATTCTTCTTTTAAGTGAATTTTTAAATTAACTCCAAGTGTGCAATTAACTTTAAGTAATTAAAAATTCAGTTTAGAAATAATGAAGCAGTATCCATCAACTAGTATATTTTATATTATGTCCTATTAGGTCCTTAAGCAAGTATACACAAATAAAGAAGCTATTGATTCATACAATTTGTTCTGTATTTCTGAAATCTGCATTTTGCGTTGATTTAAAGAATATTACATACTTTTTTTTTTTTTTTCTGCCTGTGTATATTCTGAGGATTAGATATTAAAACAGATACCATTATACACTGCATTATTTACTGAACTACGAACTTCCTGAACATTGACTGAAAAATTAATTTGTGAAACATTTGGAAGGACAGCTGTCAAAAATAACCAGCTGAACAAAAATACCCCAGACAGTTAGAAGGCTTAAGTACAGGTTTTCTCTCAAGTCCACAAATGCTTCTGCCTATATGATGCTTAAAATGATATCTCATTTTAAGCACACAGAGAATTTAATCAACTTGAATGCCTAAGATTTATGCCAAAGCAATATGGTAGTTTCTGTAGAACCCATGAAACAATCCTGGGATCAGCCTTAAAGATACTGACTGAGAGGGCATATAAGGCACTATTGACTATTATTACCAGTGTAATGCTAGCATCCCAAGCTGATGTTTGGAGTAATCTGTAAAATTTAAAGAGGTGTGATTTTTGTCCTGGTATTTTTAAAATTTCTGTATGAGTTGAGACATAACTGAAGCTAATGCTGCTAATGCATGTCAATGAAGAAGGATGACTAAGGGGAAAAAAAATATCCTTTTTGGCTTTAATTAACTTTTGGTTTTGTTAACTTTTAGTATTTTTTTTTAAATATCATGTGCAGTTATCAAGTACATCAATTAAATTAGCTACCTAACATTTTATTGCTAATATTTCTTAATATTTTAATCTATCTTTATGTATATATGAATAAATTATCAAATATAATAAGTAATGTTTGTTATTGAAGTTAGTTAATTTACCACAAGCTCATTTTAATAGTCACTAGCCTAATGAAAAATTATATATATATCAAAGGGTGACATTTTTCATATATTTCTGTTTGATTCACTTTACCAGAAATGTTAGATGAAATCAGTTGATATGCAATTTGCAAGCTATCAGTTTGCTAAATCTGGGCCTGACCTGTGGGCTGACATCCTGGACTGGCCTTGGCACATCCCTGTACCTATGGAGGTGCCCAGTGCCAAGTTTGCCTCTGGCTGTCCCCAGCCTGACTTGTTTTCCTGGGTTTCTCTGACTGGTAAATCCCTCTCCTGCTGCCCCATGGGGAGGCCCCGCAGCTCCCCATCCCCAGGAGGGCAGCCAACACCCACTGTACTTTAACGATATTCCACTTCAAAGTTTTTATATAAATCATAGCTATATTTGCTAGTTTTTCTGTGACAATGAACTGTAGCCAGATGTGTACTATATTTAAGTGAATAACTCTCTGAATGCAGAAACTGCTGACAAGTCATTTACAGAATGCTAATCAAGAAGTCTGGTAGGACCCTAGAAGCTAATGCAAAGAGGCTGCAATAAGGTACCGGGAAGCTTCACAATTTGTTTTCTGAAAACTAAGTGACTAGAAAAGCAATTTACCACTTGATCAAAAACCCCTAAATTCTTAATTTCTCATGCAATTAACTAAATCAAGAGTTTTGACACATCAGTAAACACAGTATCAGTAGAATTTCCATGATGATAGTGACATAGATTACCACATAATATTTGTCAAATTTAATAAAGCACATCATGCTGAATAACCAAGCCAGAAAACTGATGACCTATCAATCATTCTGTTTCCATTTGTGGACAGGTGGAAAGGATGGGTATATACAAGAACAGGACCTAAGCAAAAGTCAGCTGCAGTACATGAAAACATGTTTACATGGAAGGAAAAAAAAATAAAGAGAAATAACAAATATAAGCACAGATACAGTTTTAGTGATTTGAAAAAAAAATCTTTGGTTCATGACAAAATTAGATATAAATATGCTTTAAGTATTGCTGACAATACAAGTGTTCATAGATATTGCCGTCTTAAAGGAAATTAGATGTGATGAAACAAGGGAGTCCTAAAAGAGATAGTGACAGATTGGAAAATTTACTTTTCAAAAACAAAGTGAAAGTGGGAGAAAGAAGTGGGACACTGAACAAAGTAAGATATTAAAAATAAAACTGTATATGTCCATAAATCAATATTTTGGGCTAAATTATGTTACACTGATGGTGTGTCTTAATTAAATTAAACAATTCCTGTGAATATTCTCAAGCAATGGAATGAGATCATCTATAGTAATAAACTGTTCAAACATGTCTTGAATTTGTCATATGCCAACTAGTCTTTTCCCCAATAATTACTGGACAGAGTTCAACATAGGGAGATCCAGGAGTTATTCTCAGCAGGCAGTTTGAACGAAGCCGTTGTTTCAGGAGCTGAGAGAGCTTATGAGCCTATGATGAGAGTCTTTCCTGTCCATGTACCTCAGTGTCAGAGAATTTTTTCAAAGTGTTTAATGTACTATTGGAGTTAAGCTGTAATGTTACTGTGTGGATCGCCAACTACATAAAATAAAGAAGGCTGAGTAACCATATATCTGACAAGATGTGAAGACAGCTTAAAAGTTAGAGAAATTTTTACAAACCTACTTTAATAGTATGTAGATACAGAATGCTTTAAAATAAAAATTTTGGATTCATGGGTTCCAGTCTATTCTCCTTTAGCTTCTTGACAGGGAAAAAGAAAGAGCTTAATACATAGTCAAAAAACAGATGGCTAAAGCATTGCTTTAAAGAGAGAGGGAACTCCTAGACAGTTTGAGCTAATGGTTTGCAAACATTTTGAAAGAAAAGTGCTTGTTTCATTAAAATTATGATAATGAATCATCAATAGAGAGAGCTAACACACAGAAATACGAAAGGAATAAATGTTAGCTTTGGTGCTTCCATTGTCTAATTTAATGTGTTGAATCTCTGCTTCTAATACTGCCTTTTCTTTCTTCATTTAGGTGACTAATTTTACTATGCATTTACAGATATTCAGTTTTGCATCATTTTTGTCCTCAAGCTTAGTTTCTATTCTTTTTTTCCTTAATAAAAATAATTTTGCCAGAATTGTAGATGATGATGAATAGTGGAGAACTAGATGACACAACATATTCAGATATTTTTTTAGATACCTTTGGCAAAATCTTCACAAATAGCTATTTATGAAGTTAAATTATTGCTAGGTAAAATTCAAGTGTTATCATAAATCAAAAACTTACTAAAGTAAAGCAAAACAAAACATTAGAATAATTATTTTGTTCTGAATGGCAAGAGGATGACTATGGCTTAGAGCAAAAAGCAGTGTTATGTAGTGTGGTATTCACTGATGATGTGGAAAAGGTGAAAGCAGTGATACTGGAAAACCAAATCATTTCAAATGGTAATGAGAGGAGTTACAACTGAAGAGTTCCAAGGAGACCTAATAGAGATTAATGAATAAGAACCATGGATAAAAATCAAAGCTTATAGAGGAAAACTAATGCTAAGGGAATTACTCGAATACTCATACACAAGATGGATAATTTAGTTGTATCAGCTCAGGATATGGATGTTGGTGTTATACTGACCATGTTAAATCCAGTAGCTAAGATAATAGCAAAAAACCTCAGTGAAAAACTAAATTAAATAATAATACGGAAAAGTTACATGCTCATATGCTCTCATCTGCAACACATTCATTTTTGGTCCCTTTAGAGGGCATTCAGTGTTAAAGCATAACAATGATTAAAACATTTCAAGAAAATGAAAAGATTGTCTGTTGAGCCACTGGTTTATTTACAATGAACCAAGATTATTTAATCTGGTCAGGGACATCAAGGGCAACAAAAGTTCTACAAATACATTAGTGATAAAAGGAAGACTGGGGAAAATAATGGGCTCTCTCCAGAAGGAAACAGGAGACCTGGTCACTTGGGATATGGAGAAGGCTGAGGTACGCAGCGACATTTTTGCCTCAATCTTCACCAGCAAGTGCTCCAGCCATACTATCCAAGTCACAGAAGGCAAATCCAGAGACCGGGAGAATGAACTGCCCACTGTAGGAGAAGGTCAGGTTCGAGACCATCTAAGGAACCTGAAGGTGCACAAGTCCATGGGACCTGATGAGATGCATCTGCAGGTCCTGACGAAACTGGTGGATGAAGTGGCTAAGCCTCTATCCAATGTATTTGAGAAATCATGGCAGCCCAGTGAAGTTACCACTGATTGGAAAAGGGGAAACATAACTCCCATTTTTAAAAAGGGAAAAAAGGAAGACCTGGGGAACTAAAGACCAGTCAGTCTCACCTCTGTGCCTGGCAAGACCATGGAGTGGATCCTCCTGGAAACTATGCTAGGGCACATGGAAAATAATGAGGTGATTGATGACAGCCAACATGGCTTCACTAAGGGCAAATTGTGCCTGACAAATTTGGTGGCCTTCTATGACAGGGTTACAGCGCTGGTGGATAAGAGAAGAGCAACAGAAGTCATTTACCCAGACTTGTGCAAAGCATGTGACACTGTCCTACATGACATCCTTGTCTCTAAATTGGACAGACATGGATGGGATGTGATGGATGGGCCACTCAGTGGATAGGGAGTTGGCTGGATGGTTGCACTGTAAGAGTTGTGGTCAACAGCTCCATGTCCAAGTGGAGAACAGTCACAAGTGGCATTCCTGAGGGGTCAGTACTGGGGCCAGTGCTATTTAACATCTTTGCTGAAGACATGGACAGTGGGATTGAGTGCACCCTCAGCAAGTTTCTCGATGACACCAAGCTGTGTGGTGCGGTCGACACCCTGGAGGGAAGGGATGTGCCATCCAGAGGGACCTGGACAGGTGGAGAGGTGGGACCGTGCAAACCTCATGGAGTTCAACAGGCCCAAGTGCAAGGTCCTGCACACGGGTCGAGGCAATCCCAAGCACAAATACAGGCTGGGAGATGAGTGGATTGAGAGCAGCCCTGCAGAGAAGGACTTGGGGATACTAGTGGATGGAAAACTGACTATGAGCCAGTAACGTGCACTCACAGCCCAGAAAGCCAACCGTGTCCTGGGCTGCATCAAGAGAAGTGTGACCAGCAGGTCGAGGGAGGTGAATCTCCCCCTCTACTCTGCTCTTGTGAGACCCCACCTGGAGTACTGTGTCCAGCTATGGGATCTCCTGTATAAAAAGGAGATGGACCTGCTTGAGTTGGTCAGAGAAGGGCTATGAAGACTACCAGGGGGCTGGAGCAACTTCCTTATGAGGACAGAGTGAGAGATTTGGGGGTTTAGACTCTTCTCTAGGCATTCTCTTCAATGCTCTGGGAAGACCTTATAGCAGCCTTCCAGTACTTAAAGGAGGCCTAGAGGAAAGATGGGGAGGGACTCTTTACCAAGGGAGTGTAGTGATTGGTTGAGGGGCAATGGTTTTAAACTGAAAGAGTGCAGATTTAAGTTAGATATAAGGAAGTAAATCTTAAGTGTGAGGGTGGTGAGTCACTGGCACAGGTTGCCCTGAGAAGCTGTGGCTGCCCCCTCCCTGGCAGTGTTCAAGGCCAGGTTGGACGGGGCTTTGAGCAACCTGGTCTAGTGGAAGGTGTCCCTGCCTGTGGCAGGGGGGTTGGAACTAGTTGATCTCTAACATCCCTTCCAACCCAAACCATTCTATGATTTTACAGTTCTTGATTATGTGATTCTATATGATGTGTAGGGAAAATGGACTATCTTTTCTTTTTTCCATGTCTTTCATGTTATCTTTTTCCTCGTCATTATATTGACATTGCTAATGCACTTTCATGTTTTTCAAAAAGAGTTTGGAGTTGGAGAGAGTTTTCTAAACACTAGTGATCAAACTTTATATCAGGCTGCATGACGTGCCCTCTTTTGGCCTGTAAAATATAAGGAGACTATTAACTTTACTTAAGAATAAAATTTTTTAGAGATGATGCAGAAGGTTATATAAATGGAGAATATGCAGAAGCAGATGGAAGTATTTTATCTGCAAATTTACGTCTACATCCTTTCCTTGTATTGAACATTGATTAAAAGGAATGACAATCAGCAGTGAAAACCCCCAAAAGTGGAAAAAAGGCTAGATACATATGTAAACAAATATTAATTTCCATGCCAGTCAAATGGACTGGTTGTTCAGTTTTCCCATAATCTCTCTAGTGTCTCTAGTATGAAGTTTTGCTGCAGCCCCTGTGACACTAGCATCTTTTACACTTTTCTACAGCTTCCCCTATTAGTCTTTTTTTTTCTTCCTGTTCTATGTCAGAATATCAATTTCCTTTCCTACTTTTACTTTTACCTATTTATAAGTGTTAGTTTTGTATTTAATATCTCATTCCTAATTCCATTGTCTGTGGTACAGTTATTTTCTCTCTGTGGAGTATGAAACTATACATTTCACAAAACTCATCTCTGGACTGAGTATGGCCATGTTCAAATTAGCTCTTCCTACCTTTCTGTAGGCTATCCTCATTTTAACTTCTTCAGGTTATAATCTTTCATCTTTCCTATTCTGCTGTTGAATTTCTGATTTATTTGTTTTTTCTCAGAGACAGATACTTTAATCCAAGTCAATTAATGTTTATTTTTTCCCTTCATGTTAATATTCTGCATACTTTTTTTTTTTTTTTCTGAAATATTCCCCATACATTTAGAGCATAAATGTGTTTTCTTATTTTGCATGATTCCAGACTTTTATTTTTGTATATCTGTAGTTTCAGGAGATGCCACTTATTTCTTGTTTATGAAACTCAGTATTTTTTGAATTTATATCTTCTGTGGTTCCATATTTACTATTAACCATAATGATAATTATTTTTACATATGTTCTTTGTGAGACACTTACAGACAAGTAAAGAAAATTTTTCTTGACCAAATAAAATATATTACTGCCCCTTTTATTCTGTCTACTAACAACCTTCCAATTGGTATAATTCCAAATACCACCTAATTTAGAATTATAATCCCAATTTGTTCAGTTAACTGTATGCAGACAAAGGGCAATTGGAGCTTTTGAAGTAAGTACATGAAAAATAAAAGATTTTAAAATAATAAGAAAAGAGACTAAGAAGGCACAGGAATATGACTAAATAAATTTGGCAGATGATGATTTGGGGGGTGGGGGGGGGGAGTTTGTATGTGATTCACAACCATTACGCACTTTAAAGTGTTTTTTTTATTTGGAATGTTTCTAAGTGCTGCTGGTACCTGATAAAAACCTTCCCATTCCTTTTACAAAGACGGAATTGACAAAGAAAAAAAAAAAAAAAGGAAATTAATGGAACAGAAGATAAGTGAAAATGGTCAGAGTATTAAGATTTAAGATCTGGAGTATAAGAGTGGAAGAAAGATGAAAATATGAGGATGACTGATATTTTTTCAAAGTAATGTACATCATGTGGATTAAAGAGGGATCTTCTGAGTTTAGGATTCTGGGAAGACTACTGTCTAAACCTTTGAAATGGGAGGATTATCAGGATTTATGAAAGCAAACAAATATGCCAATGTACATAAACTAGAGGAGGCAATATTTAAAAAAATAAATAAAATTAGTGGTATTTAAAAGTTATGAAGTTATCAAGCTTGCTGTGCATAGTGGATATGCATACAACCAAGAAGAAATACTTAGTCAGTTTATATTTCTTACTAAATATTCCTGAGAGAAAGGACAATCATTGAGAATTTTCTCTATAGGAAAAACTGTTTGCATATTTTATTTCCAGCTGAGAAAAAAACAAACACATCCCATGGTCACTGATTTAATCTTCACTGCAGGTACTGAGAAACACCAACAGTCACTTCAAAGAGATTTTGTATGCATCATGTTTTCTAGTAGTCAAATAAAAACTTTGATCTTATAAGACTAGCTTCATTGCTGCTTAATGCTAGGGTAGCCTTCTCAAAATATGTCGGTAAAAAGATTTACAGATGTCTTGTGGTCCATTAAGCAGGTGTTAGATACAGAGACGCATTGTTGTCTTGCAGGGCTGGGAAGTCACTAACGTCTTTGTACTGATCAGTCATTTAGCACAGCTGTCAGCATGCTATCTCATATGAGAGTTATTGCAGGGGAGCAACAGAACAGGAAGTTCTACCTATATCAAGAAGTGATTTTGCTCATGTAATAACTAAGGATAAGGTTTACATGAGCCTGCATTGTCTCAAGTGTTCTAAAAACTGTTCATTGGGTTGCCAGCATCTATAAGAGCTGAAACAATTTGCAGAAGATGGGTAGTATGCTCATCTTCTAAAATAAGGATCCATGTCACAGTTAAAATGAGAAACAATAATATTTTGAGTCGAGAGACTATGTGTTGTTGGCTTTTCCACATTAATGATCTGTTTAAACATTCAATTTAACTCTTATCAATCTATTGTATTTGAAAGGTGGTTTTATGAATTATTGAACTAAAAATAGGTATTTGTCATTAAAAAAAAATATAATCAGTTGTTCTCTAATAGCAACTGAAAGTCTTAAGGAAAAAAAAAGGAATTATCCACATATGGAAGATGCCTTTTCCCTTGAAACACCTTCCTTACTTCTTGCAACTAGAGGTTTAGCGGTTTTCAGAGCTGAATATTTTCATCAGAACCTTCTAATTTCGTAGGTCTTCATGAAACTCTTTTACATAAATGTGTTTAATTCCACTTAAAGCCATTTATATTGGAGGTCGTCATGGTATCCTAAACTCCATGATGCTGTTAACTAGCATGTGAAAAATTGTTATTGTTTCATTTTAACCCACTTTTTGATTGTTACAGCGATTGCTTCCTACCTTTTCTATTCAGCATTTTCATATGATGTATTTTTAGATGTCTATTCCAGCTTCTTTTGACTATATCTTTTTCAGATTGACATGCATGGTTTATTTATTATCCCCTAATATGGAATGTGGTGGTGCAATTCCTGTCCCCTGCTCTCTCCTTGATAGGCTGCTCATTACTTGGTGTGATTCCAACCCCCTCCAGGGACACACACCAATCTGGGGAGGTAAGGGCTACTAATAGTAGTGAACCAGAGCGTTAAGGTGCCCCTTTGATGAAACTGGGTCCTGTTTTTCCTATTGCATGGGAATGGGTATAACAATCCATCACCTCCTGACAACCTGGTATACCTGTACGTAGGATGTGGTCAAGGGAGAACAATAACAGAATTGCACATCCATCCAGTTCTTGTGCAACTGGTGGAAGACACCAGAATACTTTATTTTTTGAGCTAGGCCAGAGTGAAAAAAAGTATCTGATAAAAGTCAGTTATCTTGGACCCTATACATAGCAACCCCAAGTGAGACTCTTTGAGCTCTCCTGGATCACAGCGGGCCTGTGACCATCATCTCCCCTGAGTTGGGATGCCTCTCGGGTACCAAAAACCTTAAGGTACCATCTGCCATTAGAGCTGACGAGAGGCCAGGGCGAAGTCAGCCCTTTCGAGTCTCAATTATTGCCGGCTGAGTAACGCCGATGCATTGTCAGTATTTGCTCTGAACGTGAGAAATTTTAACTTTGAGCAAGTTTCTTTTTCACCTTCTATCTCTCTGCTTACTGATGTGTTTGGATATACAGTTATTTTCACAAGTGTGGGTACATACTTATTTCACTGGATCCAAATACTATTGTATGTCTGTGTGTTTGTACATCTTGTGTTTGTGAATGCACATGTATATATGTATTGACTTAAGGTACCATATACTAAGTTAGTGTGAATCTTGTCTTCTTTGTATCTCTAGTTAAGTTGCTATTTTAATAATAACATATTTACTGAATTATTTTTTAAATATGTAAATTGATTAATGATTAAGTGCTGCTATTCATTAACAAATCTTGATTTGTTGCTAAAACATAACAGCATTAATACTTTCATCTGAGACATCGCATGATTTTCCTTTTTTTCATTTGTATTTCAGGGAGTCCCAGAAACTGATTTCCACTTCAGTGATCATTTTGTCACTGCTTTCTATATCTTTTCTAGTTCAGTTGGAAACAGGGAGACTAGACTTGAACACAATATTGAAGATCCAGGTGCGTCAGAGATTAATATAATGGTATAATTATGTTGGGTTTCGCTTCCAGTTGCTTTATAACATTCTAGTACCACTTCTAGCTGACAGTTTCAGAACATGATCAAAAGTCTTTCTAAGGTTTGTTTCCTGACTTTTAATGACTAATTTAAGATGCATCACTGTGCATGTGTAATTAGAAATGCTTCTCTAAATATGTTTTATGTTGTTTTTATCAATACTATATTTCCCCTCCTGTTCCATTACCCAATTGCTTTAAAGTCAGCATTACACTGATTAACTTGAATAATTGGGTAGCATCATTGAGCTTTGTCAATCATTTTTCCATTTCTTTTGTGATATCATAACATCTTCACATCAGGGTCTATAGCACAGACATATGCTGCTCATCTTCCATTAGAAAATCTAATTGTTTATTTCTATCTTTGTTTCTTAGTTTCAAAATATATTAACCATGAAAAGGCTGTGCCTCTTCTCCTTTGTTTCTATCAAAGTCTTTGGTGAAAAGCAGTGTCCAAAATTTTTTTTAAATCTATGTGAACAATTGCAGCATGATCATCTTCACCTGAATGCTCTGTGACAATTTCAAAGAACTCCGAAGTGTTGTTTGAACATCCAAAGGTGATGCATTACTTCCTTTATTTCCTGTATTAACGCTACCTCAGTGTATGGTACATATCTATGGGATGCACCTGCATTGGTATTTTAGTTCTGACCAGGATGTACTTTTCAGGTCCATCTCCTGTTTATTCCTAACTAGAATGACAGTATTATTAAGATGGGAAGGGACCTGAGGATGTCACTGATCCAAGCTCCAGCTCAAAGCAGGTTTAGCTATGAATTGGACCAGGTTTTTCAGCACTTGATCCAGTCTGATCTTGCAAACCTTCAAGGATGGAGACTGCATCATGTCTTTAGGCAACCTTTTCTGGTTCTTGATGGTGAAAAGTTTTCCCTTAACTTCAGGTGGAGCATCCTATGTTTCAGTTAATGCCTATGGGATCTCATTCTCCTGTCATGCACCACTGTGAAAAGTCTGAATCCATCCTGAAATACTCTTCACAGGTATTGGAAGGCCCCTTGAAACTGAAGAAGTAAATGCTTGCTCTCTTTTCATGTGCAGATCTGGACATTTGATCAGAGATGGTAATTAGATTGGTCAGGCATAGTTTATCCTTGGTTGATCCATGCTGATTGTTTCCAAGAACATTTTCTTGTTCATGAGTCTTTCCTTGCAAATCAAGGCTTGGGCTTATGGTGTTGTAGGGTTTTTGTGAAGATCTGAAGACCCTGCAGATCTGTTCTTCTTTCCTGAAGTGGTAGAGCCTTCTCACCTTCTCCTGCAGCTTCTTCACCTGGTGACTCAGTGTTGCAGCCACAGAACATCTACCACAGGTGTCTCCAGCCTCAGAAAGAGTCACCAGGCACTGGACAACAGTATCTTCCCTCAGGATTTCTGACTGGGTCAAAGCCTTTGATGTGCTAGAGACAGCTGCTCCAGCCTGTGTTAAAGACCATGCACTCTTCTCTGGGTCTTCTCAAAAACCTGACTGTTTCACTGAGCCCAAAGAGTAGTGGTGAATGGAGTTAAATCCATAATGGCTTTGCACAAGTGGTGTTCTCCAGGGCTCATTACTGCAGTCAGTTTTGCCTAATATCTTTACCAATTATCTGGATGAGTTGATTGAGTGCACCCTCAGTAAGTTTGGAGACAACACCAAGTTGGGTGGGAGTGTTGATCTGCTTGAAGTTAGAAAGGCTCTACAGAGGGATCTGGACAGACTGGATCAACGGATTGAGGTCAGCTATATGAGGTTCAACAAAGCTAAGTGCTGGAACACGTGACCCACTGTGCACGTGGGTCACAACAACCCCATGCAATGCTACACGCTTGTGGAAGAGTGGCTAGAAAGCTACCCGGTGGAAAAGGACCTGGGAGTTTTGGTCAACAGCTGGCTGAATATGAGCCAGCAGTATGCCCAGGTGGCCAAGAAGGCTAAGAGCCTCCTGGCATGTATCAGAAATAGTGGGGCCAACAGGACTAGGGAAGCGTTTGTCCCCCTGTACTCAACACTGGAGAGGCCACACCTCCAATACTGTGTCAAGAAAGACAACATTGATGTGCTGTGTGTGTCCAAAGAAGAGCAATAATGATGATGAAGGGTCTAGAGAACAAGTCCTGTGAGGAGCAGCTGAGGGGACTGGGGTTGTTTAGTCTGGAGAAAAGGAGGCTGAGAGGAGACCTTATTGTTCTCTACAACTATGTGCAGGTTTAATTCCTGCCGGAATCTGAGAGCACGTTGCCGTTGCCCCTCCCCCACCTGCGGCCGGTCGGGCTGGCAGTGAGGCACAGACCCGGGCTAAAGTAACAAGGAGTTTAATACAACAGAGTGATAGAACAATCTGAACAACAACAGTATCAATGATAATAACAATAAACAGCAATAACAGTGAACAAGACAAAAGATATACAGAGAAATACCGGTAGCTGGTTTACAGTCAAAGGATTCCCGCCACCGAGCCCGCCAAAGAGCAAGGTGAAAAAGGTTCCGCCCCTGGACCTGACACCAGCATGGTATGAATAACCCGGCTGGAGATCCCTTCCCCCTCTCTCTCTGTTGGGAAGCTTAACCCTATCCTAGCTGAACCAGGACAAACTACCTGAATGAATATTGTAGAGAGGTGGGTGTAGGTCTCTTTTCCCACGTAGCAAGTGATAGGATGAGAGGAAATGGTCTCAAGTTGCACTAGGGGAGGTTTAGTTTGGATATTAGAAAAAATTTCTTCACTTAAGGGGTTGTCAAGCATTGGAACAGCCTGTCAAGGGAAGTCGTTGAGTCACATCCCTGAAGGTAGTTAAAAGACATGTAGATGTGGTGCTTTGGTTCATGGTTTTGTGGTAGACTTGGTAGTGTTATGCTAATGGTTGAACTCAATGATATTAAAGGTCTTTTCCAGCCTAATTGATTGCATGATTCTATCATAATCACTGAACACATAATCACTTCAGCAGAGATTCTGGGCCCATTTGTGCCCTGCTGTGACAACTGATGCCACTGTGTTAACTGATCAGGAGCTGTGCTCTGGTATCTGCTTTGGTTCATATCTTAAAATATTCTTGGAGGACATGAACTGGATTCCTTTTGGATAAACTAAACCATAAACCTACTCTAGCATGTTCCTAATGCACTACAAATGCTAACACACGTTCTACTCATGGGACCAAATTAGAATTAGTCCGAAGTAAAAACCTCTGAAACACTGAAAGTGTTGACTCGGGTATGCAGAAATGCTTACTCTATAAATTCACTTCTATTGTGTTTTTCAGCTCACTAATATAAATGTAGTTTATGTGCCTAGGCAATGTATCATTCATTATATACTCCATAATTTGCCTGACAGAAAAATAAAACTTATGGATCTGTTGTTCTCTAGATCACCTTTATACATATTTTTAAAAACTGTAATGGTATTGGCTGCCTTCTGTCCTCCCAATACTAAGGCTAATTTAAGCAATATATTATATACCAGTTATTAGGTCAGCAGTTCTGTGTGTGAGTTTCTTTAGAGCTCCTGGATTAAAACTACCTGATCTTTGCAATGTACTATTCTTGGATTTTGTTAAACTGCTTTAAAATCTCTTCTACTTAATCATTGTTTTCAGAAAATTCTTCAGTTGTATCTACTGTTAAAAGTCCTAATATCAATGTATTGTGTCCCCTCAGTGGTGGTCACTGAGACAAGGAATTATATTTCTCCTGTACATGTCTTTGTCTTTTTAGAGTTATCCTCTACATCTTTACCATCTGTCAGCTTCATTGACTCTCTAAAAGGCAATCCTGCTACTGATGGGAAAAGTTTTTACTATTGTTTTTTATGTCCTTACCAAGTTTCTCTTCAAAGAAATTTTTTGGCTTGTCTTTCTGTGATTTATCAAATAAAAGAATTTATATTCCTTTCTATTTCTTTTATTTGGATACAATCTCCAATTTTTGAAATATATCCTTTTTATTTTGAGTCATTAACTACTGAAACATAGTGTGGCTTTTTGTTTTTGTTTCTATTTCATTTTAGAGATTTTTCTAGAAAAGTAGTATATGCTTACTTTCAGTTTTAAATATCGCAACTTAAAACAATTGTTATGCTGCCCGTAAACTTTCTACCCTTTCAGTGGATCTGTTTATTTTCTTTTTCCAAGTTTTCTCATTTTTATGTAGTTTTACTTTATGAAGTTCTGTTACGGTAATGGACTTTTTCCTGCTTTTGGCCTTTCATTCATATAAAATGGTCGATTTGGATATTTTGTGATCACTCCTCTAGATTGTTTTTTTTTTAATAGTTATATCCAAGTGCCAGATATATTTGGTACTGAAACAGGAACTAATTCAGTTGTTCCTCAGACCAGTTGCTGCAAGTGAGATAGCTTATAGCACGCAAACAATTTCCTCTCTGCATTACTTCCTGCAAATGTAATATCCAGAAACTTTCCAACTATATGTGGGTAGAACTACTGCTTTTTCTTCTGCCTTTGTGATTTCTCTAATCCTCTATAAAATGTCTCTGTCACCGTAACCATTCTGTTATATTATTGACAGCTGCCCCAGGAATATTCTCTTCCTATAGAGGGACTAAACTTAAATCCTTAAGTAGACTGTGTTAACATTCTAAATAAGTTAATCTTTATTATTATACTTTCTTAACACTTTGGTTCCACTTCATCCACAGCAATTGACTTTCTCCTCGATATATTATTTATCAGATATTCTAAAGATTTTCTTAGCTTCTGTCAATAATCTACAGTTCCAAAGTTTCCATTCATTTAAATAATGTTTATTATTTCCATCCCTTTAAATAAAGTTATTCTGGGTATCTTTCATAGTTTTAATCTTCTCTAGAAGAACTTACAGGGTCAGTCTTGTATTAAAACTGTTCCGAAATTTTTGACATTTGACTGAGTGTCCTGGTTCAGCTAGGATAGGGTTGAATTTCCCCAGCAAGGGGAAGGGATCTGCAGCTGGGTTATTCATACCATGCTGAGGTCAGGTCCGGCACGGCAGCATGGCTTCCCTTTGTGGCTTTTGTCTCAGGAAGCATGCGTGGCAGGCTGGCTGTGTTCACTGCGGTATTTCTCTGCATATCTTTTGTCTTGTTTACTATTATTATTGTTTATTGTTGTTATTATTGCTATTGTTGTTGTTCAGATTGTTTATTACACTGTTGTATTAAATTTCTCCTTATTTCAACCCCGGGGTTTGTGCCCTACTTGTGTCTGAGGGTGGGGGAGGGAAAACAGCAAAGTAGTCTCTGGTCCTGGCAGGGCCTAAACCACCACACTGAGGTTTATTTTCAGTCCTGGCACCAGGAACACTAGAACATGTCCTTCTATACTGCTTATCCCTAATACATGAAATTATGTTTCTTCATGAAAGAAGAACAAAGGAATATATAAAAAAGCATTATATGCCATCTGAATGTAAAGAATGGATACTTGAAATAAAAGAATAAACCTCCTCCACTGATAATTATAGTCTACTTAGCTAAACTATGGAGTGAAACAGTGAAATTGATCTGCAGAGTTCTAGCTGAAAGTATGGATCGCTTCTTGTCAAAGTGAAGTATGTCTCCCCTGTTTTATTCTTGTTTATAATTTTTTCACCTTTTTGTGGTCTCTTCACTCTTTTAATTACTTGATCAAAACCAGAATTTTTAACTAGTCTTTTTTCACTTTTTATTGTATTTAAATGTAGGAATGTCAAGCTGCCATCTTTCATGCAGAAAAAAAAAAAATCTTGCTTTGATGTTGCTACTGTCAAAAAGTATATAAGTTTAGCCTGTTGTTGAAATAATAATGAATAATGTACGTTGGAAAAGACCTTGAAGATCATCCAATCCAACCATTAACCTAACATTGACAGTTCCCAACTGCACCACACCCCTAAGCGCTATGTCAACTCGACTCTCAAACACCTCCAGGGATGGGGACTCCACCACTGCCCTGGGCAGCCCATTCCAACACCCAACAACCCCTTCTGTAAAGAAATACTTCCTAATATCCAGTCTAAATATTCCCTGGTGCAACTTCAGGCTATTACTTCTTATACTATTGCTTACTACTCGGTTAAAGAGACTCATCCCCAGCTCTCTGCAACCTTCTTTCAGGTAGCTGTAGAGGGCAATGAGGTCTCCCCTCAGCCTCCTCTTCTCCAGACTAAACACCCCCAGTTCCCTCAGCCGCTCCTCGTACGACCTGTGCTCCAGAGCCTGCACCAGCTTTGTTGCCCTTCTCTGGACACGCTCGAGTCATTCAATGTCCTTTTTGTAGAGAGGGGCCCAAAACTGAACACAGGAATCGAGGGGCGGCCTCACCAGTGCCGAGTACAGGGTTCAGATCCCTTCCCTGTCCCTGCTGGCCACGCTATGGCTGACACAAGCCAGGATGCCATTGGCCTTCTGGCCCCCTGGGCACACTGCTGGATCCTGTCCAGCCGGCTGTCAATCAACCCCCCCAGGTCCCTCTCTGACTGGCAGCTCTCCAGCCACTCCTCCCCAAGCCTGTAGTGCTGCTGGGGGTTGTTGTGGCCCAAGGGCAGCCCCCGGCATTTGGCCTCATTGAAACTCCTGCAGTTGGCCTCAGCCCATGGCTCCAGCCTGTCCAGGTCTCTCTGCAGAGCCTCCCTACCCTCGAGCAGATCAACACTCCCACCCAACTGGGTGTCATCTGCAAACTGACTGAGGGTGCACTCGATCCCCTCGTCTAGATCATCAATAAAGTTGTGAAACAGGAGTGGCCCCAAAACCAAGCCCTGGGGGACACCACTTGTGACCGGCCACCAACTGCGTTTAACTCTATTCACCACAACTCTTTGGGCCCAAACATCCAGACAGTTCTTTACCCAGCAAAGTATGTGACCATTCAGGCCATGAGCAGCCAGTTTTGCCGGAGAATGCTGTGGGAAATGGTGTCAAAGGCCTTGCTAAAGTCAAGGTAAACAACATCCACAGCCTTTCCCTCATCCAATAAGCAGGTCACCCTGTCGTAGAAAGAGATCAGGTTTGTCAGGCAGGATCTGCCTTTCATAAACCCATGCTGACTGGGCCTGAGCATCTGATTGTCCCTCATGTGTTGTGTGATGGTACTCAGGATGAGCTGCTCCATCAGCTTCCCGGGCACTGACATCAAGCTGACAGGCCTGTAATTTCCTCGATCATCCTTCCAGCCCTTCTTATATATGGGTGTCACTTTGGCCCATTCTCAAGTTCCAGTTCTCTTGTCAAAGTAATTATGTTAGTTGGGAGTTTCCTAGAAATGTGTTTTAAAACTTTTGATAGGTTGACATTAGAGGTGTTTTACTTAGAGCCAAATAAGAAGCAGCAGGTAATTCTTGACAGTGGCCCTTGAGCATATACACTAAATGTCTGCTGAAAAGTTTGGTTTTTAAAGAAGCTAGAAGAGAATGGACTTGAAACTAGGTTTTGAACATGTAAGAGAGAAGAAACAGTGATCAATAAAAGAAATAGGATACTTTAAATAAAATAATACAGAAGGCACAATGGTAGAATGACACCACATGAAAGTTCATTGAGATTCAATTTTTTGCAGTAGTGAACTTTGTCAACTCTAAACCTGGTGTGGCATATATAAATATACATGCAAGACATAAAATCACAAATATTTAAAATCATTTCACCCTAAAGATACACTATTTGACAGCTGATACTAAGTTTATTGTACAGATAGACAAGACTGGTGAATATAATTGAGCAAAGACTGGGCTGCTCCCCCTAAATAATTGAAATAGGTTTTTAGGGAAAGAATAGACTCATTGTTTGCTATCTTTAAAACTAAATCCTATAAAGACCTATGCAATATATCCTGTACTATATAGAGAGCCACACACTCTAGAAAAACCCCCTATACTTATAAAAGATAGACTAAAGGGTTTGTCAAATCTTTACTATGACTTTATGATTTTATTAAGAATGTGTATTCAACTGAAATGACAGAAACCAAGTAATTTTTATTATTACTGGAACCAGGTGTCATCATACGCCAGATGATAAGAGTGTTAGCAGAGAAGACATGCTTTCTTCAAGCACTGAAATATCACGTCAATAAGAATATTCTCTAGTCCTGCTGCAGGCTGAATTTTAATGGATGCCCATGATATGCTGAGAGCTGTAAATATTTGTTCCTTATTTAAAACATTATTTCTACCTCCATCTGTTGTAAGTGGCATTTTATGGGAACAAGTTCTTGAAAGAGGCATTTTTATTGATTATAATGTGATGCAAACAGTATCACATTACACTCCAAATAAAATTGAGTTAAAAGTAAATATATGCTTACATTTGTGCACACCTGTCCAGTTTCCACATGATGTTAGAGTAACTCTTCAATATGCTTATGATATAAATTACTATTAGATCATTTGTATGCATACCATGTTATAAAAGATTTGACTTCATTTGGAGCAAAACAATAATTTATTAAGAATTATTATGTATTGACCAATATTATTTCATTTAAGCAGTTCCCTGGAAAGTAATGCATTAATTAACCAGATTGCATTTTTTTCTCTTAGTTTTAAATAAAACATTTAGTCTCACCCTTACTCAGCAAAGCACACATTATTTCAAAAGTGTGCTGAGTGCATGTGCATCTACTCATCTCCATTAAGAGCACTGTCATTCACAACCTATTCATCAGAGCCATTAATCATGTGTATTCACACAGTGCATTAGTATAAGGCTTTTCCAGACTTGCTCTTAGAGAGTTGTTTTGTTGGGTTTTATTTTTTATTTGAGGGTGAAGAAGGTGAAGTTGACACAGTTCTATTGTTCTGTGGATGGCATTTTTAGTATCTACTTCTTCATATCTTGAAATTATGCATTCTCACAAATTTACCTGTTTATTTTTGTCTCTCAAATTTCTTCCTGTCTGCTTTCCATGGAATTAAATGTTACTGGCAAGAAATGAAGAAATAATAGGGTTTTTTTAGGTTCCCTAAAACCGAAGAGGGAAATAGTGAGAGGAAGGAAAAGCTTACACTGAACCAAAACTGTTTTTCCAAATTTTTCTCAGTCAGATGGGGATACACAAAATCTTTGTTCAGTATGAAACCCAGTGTTTTGTTTATTGTGTCACTTAACTTTTTAAAATTGCTTTTAAAATAAATTAGATTAATATTTAATTTACAATATCACTTTAATGTAGTTTATTTTTAAAAATATTGTAATAAAATAACTGAATATTTCTTAAGTGAAATATTTTAATCAAAGTCCTTTAAAATCAAACAATCAGCTTAGAAAAAAATGTTTCTGAGGCTGTGCTCGATGATATTAACATTTATGTGAGGTCCCTATCACATAAATTTCTTTGAGCTGTCTGCACCTTTGTACACCTCTATACTGAACCACCAGTGCTTTTTCTTTACACAAGGTAGAACAGCTTAATAGTTTCTGTGATATCTGCCAAGTTAAATAGCTCAGATCCTTAAAATACTGATAAGTAAATGGATAACAAGTCCAAACAAAATTTAGCAGATGAACTGTTTAAACTGAATTCCTGCTTCAGATGTATATTCAGGATACAGATGGATGTACAAACACACATGCAAACAGGAATTCTTTCTCTACTATTCTATGCATGTGTGTATGGATATAGACATAAATTATTCACAGAATCACAGAATGGCTGGGGTTGGAAGGGACCTCTGGAGGTCACCTGGTTTACTTCTGGAGGTCACATGGTTTAACATGCCTGCTCAAGTAGGGCCACCTGGAGTAGGTTACCGAGGACCATGTTCAGATGTCTTTTGAATATCTCTAAGAGCGATATTCCACAGCCTCTAGAGGTAACCTGTGCTAGTGTTCAGTCACCCTCACAGTAAAAACGTGTTTCCTTACATTCAGATTGAACCCTCTTTGTTTCAGTTTTTGCACATTGCCTCTTGTCCTGTCACTGGGCACCACTGAAAAGTGCCTGGCCCCACCTTCTTTGCACCCTCCTTTCAGATATTCACACACATTGATAAGATCCCCCTAAGCCTTCTTTTCTCTAATTTAAACGGTCTCAGGTCTCTCAACCTCTCCTTGTATAAGATCCTACAGTCCCTCAATCATCTTTGTGGCCCTTTGCTGTACTGTCTCCAGCATGTCCATGTCTCTCTTGTAATGAGGAGCCCAGACCTGGACACAGGACTCCAGGTGTGGCCTCGCCACTGCTGATGATAGGAGAAGGATCACTTCCTTTTACCTGTGGCAATGATTTGTCTAATGCAGCTCAGGACACCATTAACCGCCTTTGCTGCAAAGGCACATTAATGACTTGTGTTCAACTTCTTGTCCATCAGGACTTCCAGGTCCTCTTCTGCCAAGCTGCTTTCCAGGCTGAGTGACCCTTAGCATATATAGGTGTATGGTTCTTGTTCCTCCACAGGTGCAGGATTTTGCACTTGTCCTTGTTGACCGTGAGGTTCCTGTCAGAACATTTCTCCAGCCTTTCAAAGTCCTTCTGGATAGCAGCAAGACTGTTTGGTAAACCAGCCACTCCTCCCAGTTTTATGTGACCAGCAAACACTGTCCCATCATACAGATCATTAATGATAGATGTTGAACAGGATTGGACCCAGTGTTGACCCCTGGGATACAATACTAATTACTGGCCAACAACTAGATTTCATGCCACTGATCACCACCCTCTGGGCTTAACCATTCAGCCACTTTTCAACTTACTTCAGTGTCTGTTTATCTAGCCCATACATCAATTTATTTATGAAGATCTTACAGGAGACAATGTCTTACTGAAGTCCAGGATCTTTCTTTGGCTACCAGGCCAGTCCTGTTATTGTAAAAATTTACCAAGGGACTTCCCCTTGGTGAGGCCATGCTGTCCTGGTTTGAGTGAGTGGTGGGGGCTTTTTGGTAGCAGGGGGAAGAGGCTACAGTGGTGTCCCCCTGTGAGAAGCTTTTTGAAGCTCCCCCTGGCTCCAAGTCAGACTTGCCTTTGCACCAAGGCTGGGTCAGTTAGTTGTACCTCTGCAATCATGTATTTAAGAAGGGGAACCTGGGAGGAGTATTGGGAGTTGTGAGGAGGAGTTGCATGGAAAACATCTGTGTGAACACTGAGGTCAGTGGAAGAAAGAGGGAGGAAGTGAGGGAGGTGCGCCAGAGCAGACACTCCACTGTATCCTGTGGTGAGACACCAGGGCAGCTCCCTCTGCCACCCATGGAGGTCACCAGCAGAGCAGATACTGATTTGTGGCCTGTGGGAGGCCCCACACCCTGCCAGGTGACTGTGCTTGAAGACAGCTAGGACTTTATGGGAAGAAGGTTGTAGTTTGGTGCTGCGAGGATTGCAATATGCAGGGATGACCCACACACCTGTTGAGTGACTCGTGTTGGAGAGAGTTGGTGGAGGACTGACTCCTGTGAGAGGGGGACCATGCTGGAACAGGGGAAGAGTGCCAGAAGTTTCCCCCAGCCCTGAGGTGTAAGAAGTGGTGGGGCTGACTGCACCCCCTATTCCCTGCCCCCTGCACCACTGTGGGGAAGGAGGTAAAGATATCAGGAGCAAAGCTGAGCCCAGGAAGTAGGAAAGGATGGGGGAAGGTCTTTTCAAGATGTGGTAATGCTTCTCACAGTCCTACTCTTTTACATGTTGCCGTTGTTAGTGTCTGTATTAAATTTTATGCTCATTTTTTCTTCCACTAATGAGGCTTCTATGGATGAGGTTATCCCTCCCTGTCCATATCTCAATTTCCTGGGTCTTTTGATTTCCTCCTTCCTGATGTTGGGGGGGAAGGGGGGAGTGAGCAGCTGTGTGGTGCTCAGATGCCCTCTGAGCTCAAACCATAACACATGCTGACTACTCCTGATGATTTTCTTGTCTTTCATGTGCCTGGAAATGGTTTGCAGGATTAGCTGATCTATCACCTTCTCAGATTTTGAGGTGAGGCAGACTGTCCTGAGTTCCCTGGGTCCTCCTTCTTGCCATTCTTGAAGACTTTTGTTTTGCTCCAGTTTTCAGGCACTTCCAGTCACCATGATCAATCAAGGATTATGGAGAGTGATGTTGCAATGACATCAGCCATCTCTCTCAGCCCTCATGGGTGTACACCCTCAGGATTTATCTATGTCTTTATCTTTAAGTATTCCCTGACCTGATCCTCTTCCACCAAGGCTATGTTTTCCTTTACTCCAGCCTTTCCCCTGGTGTCTAGTGCCTGGGATTTCTGAAGACTGTTCAGTAAAGACTGATGCAAAGAAGGCTTTCAGTACCTTGTCCTTTCCCATATCCTGTGCAACCAGGTCCCCCATCTAGTTGAGCAATCAACCCACAATTTCCCTAGACTTCCTTTTGTTGCCTGTGTACTTATAGAAGCCCTTGCTGTTGTCTTGGACAGATTCAATTCCCTTTGGGCTTTAAGAACACTTGGACAACATTTCTGTGTTCCTCTCAGGTTACCCATCCTTGCTTTCCTCTTCTCTATGCTTCTTTTTTGTGTTTCAGTTTGACTAGGAGCTCTTTGTACATTCACATGGGCCTCCACATGTTTTTGCCTGACTTCTTATTTGTTGGGATGGAAATCTCTTGAGTTCAGAGGAGGTGATCCTTGAATATAAACCAGCTTTCTTGGGCCCTTCTTCCCTCCAAAGACTTAACTCACAGGACTCTTCCAAGGAGATCTTTGAAAGGCCAAAGTGTGCTCTCCTGAAGTCCAGGGCTGTGAGCTTGTTTTTCGTCCTCTTCTCTGACCTCAAGATCCTGAACTCCACCATCTCATGGTCACTGCAGCCAAGTCTGCCTTTGACCTTCACATCCCCAATATGCCCCTTATTGTTGATGAGTAGGAGGTTCAGCAGAGCACTTCTTCTCATTGATTCTGTCACTTGGAAGAGAAAGTTATCATCAATGCACTCCAGGAACCTCCTGAATTGTTTATATCTTGCTGTGTTGTCCCTCCAGCAGATGTCGGGTGGTTGAAGTCCCCCATGAGGACCAGGGCTACTCTTTCTGTATAAGGCCTGATCTACTTGTTCTTCCTGGTCAGGTGGCCTAGAGCAGACACTCACTATAATGTCACCTTTAACTCTTCTCTCTTTAATTCTAAGCCATAAACTCTCATTTCACTCCTTTTCCATCCCCAAGCAGAGCTCCATGCACTCCAGCTGCTCTTTCACATAAAGAGAACGTCCTCCTTGTCTTTCCATGCTGCCCCTGCTAAAGACTCTGTATCCTACCACTGTAACACTCCAGTCATGGGAGCCATCCCAACACTTCTCCATGACTGCAACAAAATTGTAGCCCTGCAACAACACACAAATCTCTAACTCATTATATTTATTCCCCATAGTACATGCACTGGTATACAGGTGTTTTAGAGAAGCATGTTGAGTTTCTGGAGAGTACTTGGGGGATTTCTTTGTAATGGTGCCTTGTAAGAACTTCCTTGCTTGCATGCAAGTGCTCGGTGCTTAAGTTCCATTTTGTTTATTTTGAAATCGCTTCTTGTCACATCAACCCATGTTCTTTGCTCAGCAATCCTGTTGTTAGTCCCTCACAGGACTGCTGGTTACTCTCTCTCATTCATAACTCAACAAGGAGATTTTCAAAACATTTTTGAGAAAGCCATTCTAAATATTTTTTCAAATGTTTTGTCCTAATTGAAGAATAATGTTATTTTACTTGTATAATCCTTATCCTATAGGAGTAAAAGCACTACTAGCATTGAAAGCTCTTGGAATGAACTGAGAACCAAAAGAACTCACTCTGAAAGAAAAACAAATAAATTTAAAAGAACTTTGTTAACAAAAAAAACCCCAAACAATAGAATCAAAATAATGTAATAGAAAGTGCTTTGAATCAATACATAAGTGCTAAAAAACCTAAGAGAAATACCTTTATTCTTCAAGACTTACTGATTTAAATTAATAAAAGGTCTCAGGTGGTTCTTATGTTAGGACTGATCTTTCCTAACCTGTTATATTGCAATGAAATTAATATCCCATTGTAAATGCAGGTGGGAACCTCATCATAAAGGAACACAACTCCAGGATAGAGCTTATCTTTTACTATATAATCATTAAAAACAAGCTCTGTGGGATGTGAAGATATTTATTTTGTCATGTAGACTTTCAGCAGACACAGGATAACCTCTAGCATAACTTTTATATTCTGTGGTTATTTAAAACTGTCT